>NC_139980.1:13107163-13320383 GCF_963993115.1 Abramis brama
AGCATTCCCTGAGCCTGTGCCTGGGCCAGAGCCTGCTGAGATACCAACATCAACTGCCCGCTGTCACTGCGGATTAACACCATTCCTTCACAGGCAGGGTAGAAAGAGAGAGAGAGAGAGAGAGAGAGAGCAAGACATTGCCAAGAAGACTGATAAGGCTTGATGGTTAAGTATAGTATTACAGCTAGAGTGCACCAGATAGACCAAGACATGAAACAACACACCTTGTGGGACCTGGAAGTTGGCAGGCAGCTGCAGTGGCACAGTCTGAGGGGTGCGAGTCATTGGTACACTTTGTGATGGGGTGGAAATCCTTGGCAATGTCACGACCGCCCCTTTGGCAGTAGTCAGTGTGGTGACGACCCTGGGCTGGCTTATGGTCACAGAGCTCACAGACACCCTTCCAGGCTGAGGAACCAGTGCCAAACTGGTGGCCCCTGGTCCCTGAACGCTGGATGTCACTACCCTGGCCTCTACGACCACTGGCGTGGTGGATCTGATGTGTGTAGGGCCTGCTATGATCTTTGGAGCAGGTACAGAGGAGGCTGGTGCACTGGCATTCACAGCAGCTGTTACAGGACGTTGAGATGCAGAGTTTGATGAATCTGTCTTTGTTTTTAGCTGATCTCCTTCCTCATTAAGGGAAGCTGAATCTGGGTTGCTGTTTTCAGAGGTGTTAACATTAGCATTTGAGTCTAAGTCTTTGAGTCTTTTCTTGTCTAATGCGGTTTCTAAAGACTCTTCAGTGTTGCTTGTTTGGCCGTCGCTGTTGTTTTCTCTTTTCTCTGTTGCCGCACGAGACTGATCATTGTTTAATTGATCTGAGCCCGATGTTTCCGACATTATTTAGCCTACGTTTACGATATATTAAACACAGATTGAATAAATTGGCACAAAAGATCACCCTGAAACGATTTTTCTATCTACGTGCTCGGATAATCAATTTTATATGTTCAAACGCGCTGAAGACTCGACGGATTTTCAGCTTTGGCCATCTCAAAAGTTCGTGACGGAATTGTTATTCATCCCAAGGATTCGAATCTTCTGAATTCATCAAAATGAATCAGTTCAGTGACTCTTTCTGCACGTTAGGCCTATACACAGTTACGCACTTGGCAACACCAACAAGTGATGTTTTTGATTGTGAGTGATTCATTGATTGTGAGTCGTTAATGAAGCAAGATTTTTGCGCTCTTATTCAAGTAGAAATTACAAAAAAACAACAGATTTTTCTTAATTTTGTCACTGCAAAAAAATGTTTAACTGTGTACATTCAAAATTCTGCCGCCCTTTTCTTTTTGTGAACAACTCGTGAACTGAACGTGTATTGCGTATTGACTCAAATCCGTATTCGTATCTATCACTCGAACGCAATTTGGACATTACGCTAGGAATGAACCATCAATCAAGACGAAATCCTGCCAGTAGCCTACTTTGCATTTACCTCTGCATTTAAATTTAATTGAAAAGACATAGCCTACCTTTGAATCTTGTAGGCCTACTTTAAGTTTTAGACATATTTTCCAGATGTTAATAAACAAGCCTTAGTGATTTTTTAAAACTTTTATTAACAATATCACATTACATTCTTCTCAAACTTTAATCTCATGGATTATAAACCAGTTTTAAGTGTAGCCTGACACTGTAAATTTATGGACAAACTAAAAAAAGAAAATCTTTGTGTGTGTGTGTAAGATTAAAAGATAAATTCTTCTGACTGGCTTACAGTTTTTCTATTTTAACCTGTCTGCTAAAATTTTAAGAATGAAGAACAGTGGTGGAAAGAATTATATTTTTTAATTAAAACTTTCAGATCATTCAGTTTCATTACTGTGTTTGACAAAATGAGGGTTCATCTAGTCATTTGATCCTCCAGAAACCCACAGCTGTGTTAACCTTTATGTGTGTTCATGTATTTTTCTAATTAGAGCTGCTATTCCTCTCTGGTGTGATATGCTATTTATGAGAGAAACACTTGAAGATCAGCAACATAAACCATTAATCAAAAAACTTATTACATAAGTATGGCAGATGAAATTCTTTACAAGATGTCATATATAGAGTCTAACATTTAACAGTTTAGCCTCTTCCACTCATCTGTCATGGTGAAGACAAATCCAGCAAAAGTGCAATCTGGCAGTCTTGAAGTTTTAAAACAAACCCTCATAAAGAGAATCAAATATATCACTCAGTATGGCCAGAGATGTTCAGAAACCATTCTTATGTGATTTTTAAGCAATATTTTTTCCTTATTTGAAAGTGTTTATTTAGGGACAGTACCAATGAAAAAAATGTCTCTTAGGATTACAACATAAATCAAAACATCCCTTATATTCAGTTAAAAATACCATATCCAGTTTATTGTTTGTGAGAGCGGGCAGCTAATCCAGCGGTTCCTGTTTGATTCGAATGACGGAGGTCGTGACCCCACGGTGACTTCTTTTGAGCTCTCTCCTCAGAACGTACTCACTGAACTGGGTTGAGTCCACACCACCTCCACAAGAAGCAACAATCTCAAAGCCTCTTTGCTGCAGTCGCTCCAGAACCTGATGAGCACAAAAATGACCAAACACACACCAAATCGTTATCTTTTCATAGTCAATATATCATATACCAATCATATATCAACAGTCCAAAGAATTAATATACACTACCGTTCAAAAGTTTGGGGTCGGTACAATTTATAATGGTTTTGAAAGAAGTCTCTTAAACTCACCAAGGCTGCATTTATTTGATCAAAATGTACCTGTTTTTACTGTAGTTATGTAGTTCAAAACTGAATTTTCAGCTGCATCCTCCAGAAATCATTCCAATATGCTGATGTGCTCAAAATTATTATCAGTGTTGAAAACAGTCGGTTGTGCTAATATGTTTGTAAAAATAAAAAACATATTAAACTGTAAAAATTGTTTTTCATGATTAATTGACGAACATAAAGTTCAAAAGAACAGCATTTATTTGATATAGAAATATTTTGTACCATTATAATTGTCTTTACTATCACTTCACTCGATCAATTTAATGTGCCCTAAAACTGGATGAGATTAAGCCTTGTTTTCAGAGAATATCTTGAATTAATCTCTAAGTAATATGCAAATAAATGAACCCCTGTATGAGCTACTTAGATGTTTTTAATCTTTCTGAAGCTTGAAAATGATCATTGTATGAAAAAAAAAAAAAAAAAAAACTGTTAAGATTCTGCTTTTGTGTTCCACAGAGAGAAAAACAACAGCATAGAGGTTTGGAACGACATGAGTAAATAGTGACAGCGTTTTCATGTTTGTGTGAACTATCCCTTTAATTGAACACCCCTGGCACAGAATCACTGCCGTCTTCAGTTAGAAACACAACACAGCAAAAGTGTTATAAACCATCTGTCCAGCAGCTCTCTCAACTGAATCAAATGAGATACTTAAACCACTTTCTTATTCCGTCTTTCTTTCTGTCTGTCTGTTTTTCCCTCTCACGTCATTTCTTCCAGTCCTGCAGATCTTCGCTCCACAGAACTGTGAGATCACATTCCATTAGTGTGCCTTCAGGATGTGCCTTCCTCTTTTGCTCTCCAGCGCTGCGTCACTAAATTTCCCTTCACTCTCTCCCTCCATCTACAGTTTTCCACCATCCTTCTCTTTCTTGGTCTTTCCCCTTTTCCCCCCATTTACAGGTCAAAGTTTCTGTCTGTCTGTTCTCAGTGACTTTCCATCATGCCTTTGTCCTTCAACTCTCTTTTTCTCTCATTTTTCTTTCCTGTCTTCTGCCTCTGCTTTTCTCAATCTCCTGCTTCCATTAGTGTGACGGCAAGTGCCAGGGGCCAAAAGATTTAATAAGCAAACAGGATTAGACAGCCTCTAGACACACACACACACGCACACACACACACACACACACACACACACACACACACACACACACACAGTATGAAATGGTTACAGAGAACAGTATAGGAAAAATTTAGCTCATATTGTACATTCATACCTGACATGAATTATTGGCCAGTGTTTGTAGTTTCTAATGCTATCAGCTAAAGCTCCTAGATGGAGCTGTTTGCAGATTGCAGATTTCAGTTAAAGTGGTTACATGTGGTGTAACCATCAAGTAAAAAATAAAATTTTAACTGTAGACATTAACTGTAGATAAATGTGAGTATACACATCTTAATCATTATATAAAAGAAAAAAGTATACTGAAAAAGTACAAGTATGAATGAATGTATGTATGTATGTATGTATGTATGTATGTATGTATGTATATGTGGCATTCATGATATTAAAAAAAAAAAAGAATATATATACAGTGGGGAGAACAAGTATTTCATACTTGACATGTAGAAGTCTTTAGATGTAGATGTATTTGACATGTAGAAGTCTGTAATTTTTTATAGGTACACTTCAACTGTGAGAAACGGAATCTAAAACAAAAATCCAGAAAATCACATTGTATGATTTTTAAGTAATTAATTTGCATTTTATTGCATGAAATAAGTATTTGATACATCAGAAAAGCAGAACTTAATATTTGGTACAGAAACCTTTGTTTGCAATTACAGAGATCATACGTTTCCTGTAGTTCTTGACCAGGTTTGCACACACTGCAGCAAGGATTTTGGCCCACTCCTCCATACAGACCTTCTCCAGATCCTTCAGGTTTCGGGGCTATCGCTGGCAATACGGACTTTCAGCTCCCTCCAAAGATTTTCTATTGGGTTCAGGTCTGGAGACTGGCTAGGCCACTCCAGGACCTTGAGATGCTTCTTACGGAGCCACTCCTTAGTTGCCCTGGCTGTGTGTTTCGGGTCGTTGTCATGCTGGAAGCCCCAGCCACGACCCATCTTCAATGCTCTAACTGAGGGAAGGATGTTGTTTGCCAAGATCTCGCGATACATGGCCCCATCCATCCTCCCCTCAATACGGTGCAGTCGTCCTGTCCCCTTTGCAGAAAAGCATCCCCAAAGAATGATGTTTCCACCTCCATGCTTCACGGTTGGGATGGTGTTCTTGGGGTTGTACTCATCCTTCTTCTTCCTCCAAACACGGCGAGTGGAGTTTAGACCAAAAAGCTCTATTTTTATCTCATCAGACCACATGACCTTCTCCCATTCCTCCTCTGGATCATCCAGATGGTCATTGGCAAACTTCAGACGGGCCTGGACATGCGCTTGCTTGAGCAGGGGGACCTTGTGTGCACTGCAGGATTTTAATCCATGACGGCGTAGTGTGCTACTAATGGTTTTCTTTGAGACTGTGGTCCCAGCTCTCTTCAGGTCATTGACCAGGTCCTGCCGTTTAGTTCTGGGCTGATCCCTCACCTTCCTCATGATCATTGATGCCCCACGAGGTGAGATCTTGCATGGTGCCCCAGACCGAGGGAGATTGACCATCATCTTGAACTTCTTCCATTTTCTAATAATTGAGCCAACAGTTGTTGCCTTCTCACCAAGCTGTTGCCTATTGTCCTGTAGCCCATCCCAGCCTTGTGCAGGTCTACAATTTTATCCCTGATGTCCTTACACAGCTCTCTGGTCTTGGCCATTGTGGAGAGGTTGGAGTCTGTTTGATTGAATGTGTGGACAGGTGTCTTTTATACAGGTAACAAGTTCAAACAGGTACAGTTAATACAGGTACTGAGTGGAGAACAGGAGGGCTTCTTAAAGAAAAACTAACAGGTCTGTGAGAGCCGGAATTCTCACTGGTTGGTAGGTGATCAAATACTTAAGTCATGCAATAAAATGCAAATTAATTATTTAAAAATCATACAATGTGATTTTCTGGAGTTTTGTTTTAGATTCCGTCTCTCACAGTTGAAGAGTACCTATGATAAAAATTACAGACCTCTACATGCTTCGTAAGTAGGAATATATATATATATATATATATATATATATATATATATATATATATATATATATTTGAAAAAAAATACACACACACACACACACACACACATATATACATATACATACATACATACATACATACATACATACATACATATACATACATACATATATATATATTATTTTTTTAATATAAAAAAATAATTATTATTAATATATCAATTAGATATCAAATTAATATAATTCTTTTTAGAATATTATTATGCTTTTGGGCAGTCATACCACATGACAACCTGAACTAACTTTGCCTTGCCATAAAAAGTGTAAATTATCAGATATTTTAAGAGACTTATTTGCAGTCTTGTAAGGGTCCTCTCTATGATAATAATTTGTATATGTATATATAATAGTTTTATATATTTTTTCCTGCATGTTAGTTGCACTACATGACTTTGATTGGCGAACAAAAGTTTAACATTTATTATTAAGCAGTGAAGCAGGTTAGTTCTTTTTTAAAGAAATAATAAAAGATTATGCCAAACAACTTAAAGTTTATAAAGGGTTAATTCACCCAAAAATGAAAATTGATAGGGCAGAAAGCTCTCAGATTTCAACAAAAATATCTTCATTTGTGTTCAGAACGACATGAGGTTGAGTAATTAATGACAGAATTTTTATTTTTGAGTGAACTATCTCCTAAAAGTTCTTAACTTGCAACACTCATGAGTCCTCAAACAGTAAAAAAAAAAAAAAAAAGATAAATGCTTCATAAAAATGAATTAAAAAAACAATACATAAATAAATGTACGAACAAATAAATAAATGCTATTGCCAGGCATGTATAAGGTGTTCCGCACCTGTACAGAGTTGAGGTGGCAGTATCCGTTTAGAGGGAAGCGTATGACGTGATTGGAATCGTGGTTCCAGCCTGCGTTGACAGAGTTGCACATGACATCTCCTATCTCTGGGAAGATGTCCTCGATGAGGGCTTTATCGCCACTGAGCGTTATCCTCTCTCCCAGCTCGGGGGCCACACGCACTACCACACACTCACACATGCGTGATGTATACCTAGAGTCCTTCTCAGAACGCCAGCGCTCCAGCTCGGCCTGCAGAGGCTGCAGCTGGAAATATCGGGCCTCCTCGTACAGCAGAGAGTAGTCCTACACACACAGATGCACAGAGACACTAATATTTCATGAAACACATGAAAATTCAATCTGTATTTATGGCTGTTACGATACTTTTATTGTGTAGTGATTCTTCAAAGTATATCTTTTTTACTACTGTTTCATGACCAAAACAGCATATTGGTTCAGAACACGATGGTGATTATTAACTTTTGGATGAACTATTCCTTTATTCTTTAAAAACCTCTATATAGCAATAATATTGATGCATCATCAGATTTAAAGTCCTACCTTAAATTCATCTGGGATGAGCAATTTTGAGGTCCTGAGGAAGTTTAATATGTAGCGGAACATGTGTCCATCCCGATCTATAAAATAATGCTGCTTCAGGCTGTCCAAAACGATCGGCTCTGTGCCATCAAACAAACGGCCAATCCTGAGAGAGGAACAGATATTGAAATATTTAGATGTAACCAAAACAACAACAACTTGCTTTCCTAGGTTTTTCTCTTGTGAAAACACCCATAAACCACTACTTTTCAAAAGATTGGAAATCTCTTATACTCACCAAGGCTGCATTTATATTATCAAAATATTGTAAAAACGGTTATAATGTGAAATATTATTACAATTTAAAATAAATGTGATGGCAAAGCTGAATTTTCAGCATCATTACTTCAGTCTTCAGAGTCACATGATCATTCAGAAATCATTGTAATATGCTGAATTCCTGCTCAAGAAACATTTCTTATTATAGTTGAAAACTATATATTTTTTTATCTAAATGAATCTATATTAATGTATATTAATCTAAATATTTTTGTAGAAAATGTGAATTAGAATTTTTCTTCAGGATTATTTGATTAATAGAAGAATCAAAAGAACAGCATTTATTTTAAATCTAAATCTTTTATAACATTGTAAATGTATTTACTGTCACTTTTGATCAACTTAATGCATCTTTGCTGAATAAAAGTACACTGTAAAAAAAAGTTGCTTACATTTTTAAGTACAATCAACTTGGAGGTTTTAAGTCATTTCAACTTAAATGACCTTAAACTGACTTCAAAAATGAGTTGAATCTTGTATAACTTTTAAAAGTTAAATTTGTTTGAAATGCACTACAAATGTTGTCATGTGAAATTAATATATTATGTTTTTTATAAAGACCAGTCAATGGACTGATTTCTCATGCCTACAGTAATATTGGAATCACCAATATAGTGCATTTTTCATGCATCTAAAGAGATGTCAAGTTTGCAGAATACCTGACAGAAACAATCTGAGGGAACATTGTTGTGAGCTGGTACTTGGAAGATTGAGAACTACTTCGCTAAAATGTTCATTAAAAACCATCTAACATCATCTGCGTGTGTGCTCATGTAAATACACGACAGTGGATTTTGACAGTTCTTTCGGTCAGCACAGTCTGGTTAAACCGTAGCCTGCATCAGCATCATGGAGGGGCATGGCTGGAGGCGGCGGCCATCATTGCTCCTGACGACGCAAATGTCATCATCCAGCGCCCTGTTCCTTTCTCTTTGATGAGTGCGTTGTCATATTGATGTTGCTTGTGATGAAGTAGCCAAGGGGCGAATGGATCTGTCACTTATGCCAATGCCTTTCTCTGAAACATCTATATGACAATTACAAAGGCTTTTCAAAGCCTATAGATTATACCAGACTGTGTGGACCCTATATGAGACAATATGTGTGAGACATATTTCTGTGTCACTGTAAAGGACAGTGGGAGGCGGAAACCGTGTGAGACATGTGAGCAGTTATGAGATTGGATGCTAGTCTGGCTCAAAGCGCTTCAGGCTCCTTTTGGCCTGTGCTCTGATGTTTGACTCAGTCAGCAGCTACAAGACAATAATGCTCTTTGGCATTGCAGAAATATACCGATCAGTGAGCTAATGAGCACAGACAAGACACATACACACAAAACACGCATATAGAGCAAACACGCATCATGAAGGACATGTGTGTGAACAGACGTGTTCAGAGGATGACGTGCTTTTAGAAATTTTAGGCTGACTGCTAAACGCATTAGATGACAGTGGAATACATGTTATTCAAATGGGTAAAAATCACACCTTTTAATTTGAACACCTCCCTGCATCTATTATACTGTCCATCTCTCTTTGTTTTGCATCTGTGTGTGTGCAGTGGCGGCTGGCGGGTTTTAAAATAGAGATACTTTTTAACATATTTTTTGGTCACTTTTAGACCTGAATATTTATAGAAAATGACACAGACATTAAGACAATATAAATATAAGTTCACTTACCTAATCCTAGCCTATCACTTGAAGCAAAAAATCCATCCTTCCGTCCTTTTAAATGTCCGTGTTAAAAGAGCATGTTCGGTCGTTTAGTGAAGCTGATTGCTGTAGCCTATATCCAAATAGGCATGGGGTCTTCCTTCAATTTTAATTTGTAGCTGTTGTTTGAATGGTAGTTTAGTACATTTTTTGCGATCAAATATTCAATATCTCTACTCTCCATCAGCTAAAGCAGTTCAAACTAATATTACGTAATTTACGTCTTGTCGGTGATTGGTTGATATACCAAGCGAAGCTAGCCTCTTCTGCCATGTTACTTTTCTCAACACTCCTAATCGCTGAAAGTGAAATACACGATGGTGATTGGCTAATTTTTTTTCCCAACGGAGACACAAGTCTCCGGCTATGGATTTGCCTCCCCCTCCCTTTCTCCATCCCCTCAGACTCGCGTTTCGCAGATTCGGCACATTCGGGGAAGAAGCGTGCAGTGGTTTCACTTACAGTGGTGAAATTACAAACAAGAAATACACATTCTGAGGCATAAAATTTGGGGTAGGCTGTGCCTCCCTTGCCTCCCCTGACAAGCTGCCACTGTGTGTGTGTAATTTACCTGGACTCTGGGTATTTGGTTAATGTGGCCAGGCTGCTGGTATACATGTGACCCCCCACGTCAATGTGCACCGGCGCGTTGGCCTTTGTGAGCTGTGCAGGTGTGGGGATGCCAGCTGTGCCCAGTGGGGAGACCGGCGAATGTGCCAAGATAGGCCGGGTCGACATGCCCACACTGTTGCTGCGATTTTCCTGAGAATAAAAAAAAAGACAGGTAAGATTGCTGGAATTTCAAGATTAATATACATACAGTAGCAGAAGCTTACTTCCTTTCTTTAAAAAAACAAAACAAAAAGGATTTATGCATTTGGGATCGTGAAAAGTGTACATTAACATACCAGAAGTAGGAGAGTATAACTATGGAGCTATATTTTCCTCAGGAAATTGTATGAACTTTCTATGATACCTTCATAGAGACTGAATTTATCCATCAAGATTTGATTGGATCATGAAAAGTGCCCATTGAATGGACCAGGATGGAGGTGGTTGAAAGGGAGGGGTTGAAAAAGTAACAGGGATTTGTAACGTCAATTGAAAAGGAAAGACATTTCAGAGGCAAAACAAGTTGTTACTGCCTGTTTAAAGCAGATATGCCAAAATAAGGGCTCACGGGCCAAAGTTGGCTTGTGCAGATCTTTTATTCGGCCCGCTGTGTCATATCACAAAAGGGCAGAAAAAAGGAAATTAAAACATCAAATAATGAAACATTAAATAATCTTTTTGTTTGAAAGGGATCGTTCAGCTAAAAATGAAAATTCTCACCCTCATGTCGTTCCAAACCCAACATTCAAAACACAAATTAATACCGTTTTAATGAAATCTGACAGCTTTCTGACCCTCCATTGACAGCTATGCAACTACCACTTCCAAGGCCCAAAAACCAGGTTGCTGCTGGAAGAAGTGTTAGTGAGGCCAGTAGGGGGCGCTCACCCTGTGGTCTGTGTGGGTCCTAACGCCCCAGTATAGTGATGGGGACACTATACTGTAACAAGCGTCGTCCTTCGGATGAGACATTAAACTGAGGTCCTGACTCTCTGTGGCCATTAAAAATTCCAGGATGTCCTTCGGAAAAGGGGTAGGGGTGTAACCCCGGCATCCTGGCCAAATCTAATCATCTCCATATATACTGATATATCATCACTCTGTCTCCTCTCCACCAATAAGCTGATGTGTGGTGGGCGTTCTGGCGCAATATGGCTGCCGTCGCATCATCCAGGTGGATGCTGCACATTGGTGGTGGTTGAGGATATTCCCCCCCTAACATATGTAAAGTGCTTTGAATACCCATAAAAGCACTTTATAAATGTAATGAATTTTAAAAAGGTAGTAAAGACATCAGTAAAGTAATCCATGTTACTCATTCAATTTTATAAAGTGACATGAGTTTTTTTATTTTGTTTTGCACAAACAGAGCACTTGCATCACTTCATAAAATTGAATGAGTCACATGGATTACTTTAATGATGTCTTTACTACCTTTTTGGGCCTTGAAAGTGGTAGTTGCAGAGCCTGTCAATGGAGGGACAGAAAGCTCTCAGATTTCATTAAAAAGATCTTAATTTGTGTTCCGAAGATGAACAAAAGTCTTACGGGTTTGGAACGACATGAGGCTGAGTAATAATTGACAGAGTTTTCATTTTTGCGTTTATATTCTTGCATTGAAATGTAGAGAAAAAAATACATTAATATAACATAGTTGGATATAATGCATTTTCGCATTTTTCAGTCCATGACCCTCAATCAAGTTTGATTTTTGGCCCTTTGAAGTAAAAGGATTGTGAACCACTGGTTTTTAAAAAATATATTTTTTGGAATACAATGCGTCAATGTAATGTACACAAAAGTAGTCTGAGTAAGTAAACAGGTGTCAATTTTGATCTCATATTGACTTGCATTTCAGTGTCACTAGCAGAAACCAAAGAGAACCAACACCTACAGCCTCTTTTGCCTCAAACTCTCATTGTCTATTGTCAGAAAACAGGTAGCCTAGTTTGGACACTCAGTGTCACATTTTAAAAATACCACAGGACAACAGTTTTTACACACTTTTGGGAATCAACCTTTCAATGGCTTGCTTATAGCAGTCTCTGCACACTAAACTGGAATAACAGAAACAATTTCAAGCAGCCTCTTCATTTTGGTTAATGTGTGTGTCATGAGCGTGGAATGGGAGCGCAGTGCTAAATGGTTCACAACATAAACACAGATAATCACTTCTACCTTGACAACTGTTACAACAAATTAAATTGACCCATTATGACATTAATGAAGATTTCGTTGTCAGCACTGAAACATCATTACAGTAGCCACAATCTCATTAGCCTCAGTAGGGCCTCGTTTCATGGGCTTCGTCTGACATAATATCTGTTTGCGCTTGGAAATAAGTGTTTGCTAAATCTCAATGGTCACTCTCTATACCGAGGCACAATGAAACAGCCATGGGCAGAATTTCCTTTAAAGATGAAAAACAGAAAAAAGTAAACGGTAACATAAGTACACTTGTGTACTTAGTGCAATATCAATGCATTTTTCGCCCAGAGTGGAGTAATGCTATCCGAGTCGACTGTCTTACAGAATGAAACATGCGGAGAGAGTAAGTTCAACAGACTGGCTTTATACAGCGACCTGAAAAACAAGCATTAACCCTTGGTAATACACAGAACGTGCAAGTAAACATGTATCCAGGCCAGCACATTAAAGCACTAATGATAAACATCTCTGGCACAACTGGGCGTTTTAGCTGGTGCAGTTTTCTGATGGTGGCTGAATGGAGTGTTATGCCTACGGGGAGAATAAGTTGGGTCAAAGAGGCATTTTCTCATGCATCATTTTTTTTAAGCCTTTTTATTTTCTGGGTAATTTTATATACACAGTGTAAACAATGAGGAAATGAGAGGATGGGTTGGAAAATGTTTGCCTTTATTTATTTGGCAGAGACTTTTGACAAAAATAAATACAGTCAACTTATACACACACACACACACATTACAAAAGTAATATGTGCCTTAAAGAACAAAGCTAGTCTGGTGAACTGTGCAGTAAATAAATCCAACCCATTCATTGAAAATAAGTGTTACATGAATAAAAACAACTTATTCCACAGTCATGGATGGTGCTGGAAGCCTGAGAAGTTTGAGCTATTGGCTCTCCCATTAGCTAACTGGAAAGACATTGACACCAACTTAAGAAAAATATACTCTGGAATTTTGGTTGCTCCAAATAAACAAGCAGGGAAGATGAATTATTAGTACTGATGTGAGTTTAAATAGAGCTGAGCTCTCTATAGTGTTTACGGTGACCAGTAAATGCCCATTTTGGAATATTTCTGTAGATTAATTGTAATTTGAGAGTGTGAGGCAGAAAGAGGTTTGTTAATATAATAGAGGCCTAGAAAACAGAAACAGTCAGTGTTATAATGCAGTACCATATAAGCATCATGTGTCAGAATCTACCATTATAATATTGGTTTAATTAGTCTACATACAAGCTTTCTAAATTTCTCATGACAGTTGAGACATAAAGACAAAGACAGTTGAGACAGTCACATGACAAAAAATAGGCACAACTATTCAAAAGTTAGGGGTCAAAATATATTTTTTAAAGAAATTAATACTTTTATTCAGCAAGGGTGCATTAAATTGAACAAAAGTGACAATAAAGACATTTATAATGTTACATTTTATTTAAAGAATCCTATAATAAAATATATTGTATCAGAGTTTCCACAAAAAAATATTAAGCTGCACAATGATAAGAAATGTGTCTTTAGCATCAAATCAGCATATTTGACTGATTTCTGAAGGATCATGTGACACTGAAGACTGGAGTAGTGATGCTGAAAATTCAGCTTTGCAATCACATAATATATAATATATTCAAATAGACAAGTTATTTTAAATTGTAATATTTTACAGTATTTTTTAATCAAATAAATGCAGCTTTGTTGAAGCATAAGGGAAATGTACGTAAATGTAATGGTGGAGCTAAATAATGCATATGACTCAATGGATGCATGAGGTAAAAATTCTCTCAAAGTTTCAAAGTCTCTGACCCAAATTCTTTACTGTTAACTCATCTCACCCACATCTCAGCATGTACAGCAAGTATTAAGAAAGATATGAAAGAAAACAGCAAAGACTCACTTTACATCAGTTAATTAGCAAGGAGGGAACAGTATATAATTGGATGTGAATGTGAAATTACAAAGTGTCATAGTTGAAAAGGCTTTTTTTTTTTTCCCCAGAATGCTTTTTCCAGCAATCTCTTCCCCCTCTAGGGGTCGCTAATAAATATTTACCCCAAACCTATTTTTAAAGACAAATACAACTTCAAACAGAAAAGAACAGCAGCAAATACTTGAACATTCATAATGACATATAGCTGAGGTTGTACTAAAAAAAAAAGCACAGGTATAAACTCCTGAGGATGAATCTTTTAGTGTGGTAGAGGTAGTGTGGATGTTTAATTCTGATCATTAATATGCAGCTGAAGAACACACTACAAACAACTCATCTAAGGTATTATATTTAGGAGTCATTGTTTTTTGCTGGAGCCCTGCACAGATGCGTTATTAGCTCATTCCTCTGCAGGCAACAAATGCTTTTATTTTTCACACTCACTTTCATGCTGAAGGCTGAAGAAAGCATGTGCCTGTTTTAGTGCAGCCTACAAAGCATAATAATAAATATTCACCAACATATAAAGAAATCAATCTTAATCACATTCCCAAATGGACCGCCACTGGCAGATGTGCTGCTGCCCCCGCAGCAAAAATGGAGATGAACTGGTTTATAAAGACGGGGAGTTACAAAAAAAGAACAAATGCATCTAATAACTAACTTAAAGGTGTATTTAAGCTATCTTAGTCCAGAAACACTAGACCTTAAAACACATTTCTTTTTTTTTCTTTTTTTAAATGCATATAGTGTATTATTGGGGAGCAGTGGCAAAATTCAAAGTTAAAGGGATAGGCTAGTTCACCCAAAAAATTAAATTCTGTCATCATTTACTCACCCTCAAGCTGTCCCAAACCTGTATAAATGTATTTGTTCTGCTGAACAATACATTGTTCCGTTGACTTCTATTGTATTTTTTTCTCTCTATACTATGGAAGTCAATGGTGCCCCACAACTACAAACATTCATCAAAACATCTACTTTTGTGTTCAGCAGAACAAAGAAAGTCGTACAGGTTTGGGACAACTTGAGGGTGAGTAAAAGTTTCTGACTGATATAGCACTCTTTCACAAGATAGCCCTGGTTATACAGTACAACATCATACGGAAATTGACATTATAATGAAGAAGTAAATCTGGGATTTGCTGACAAATGTTCCATGCAAAATGACACATACAGATGAGTCAAATTGAACATCCCACGGTTGTTGCTTAAATGCGTTCATTTGCATAAATACACTTGGTGTGAAAAAAACAATTGTCCTCTGACTGATGTGATTGACAGACAACAGGGCCGCTAGTAAAACTGGTCCTAAATTGTTTAGCGCTATTCTAAGACCGTGTCACGCGGCAAAAGCGTTTTGTCTTTATGTTATACTGATGTGCTAAAGACATGAAATCGCTGTTACCTGTGAGGGGAGCATATGAGGGCTCTCTCCGTTGAGTTCGCAATGAGAGGAGACTAGCGCGGTGACCGTTGGAGTGTCCGCGCGCTCCACGGCGGCGCGCGCGCAGAGTCTTTTCGGCGATGCCTCCGGTCCCGAAACACTAACTGGATAGACGAGCGTCCGCGGGCGTTTGATCACCTTCTGCGGCTTGAGCTCGGCCTCGTCCTCGCAGTGCAGCGCGTGCTGCAGGTGCGCTCCGTTGTTGACCGTTTCCGGGGACACGTGGAGAGGCGCTAACTTTGACCCGATGCCCGCAATGCCGTTAAGCGTTGCTATGGAGACGGCGCCGATGCAGTGGTTGGTGTAGGTCTTTGACAGTTTGGCGGCCCGCGACAGCATCTGCATTCTCGTGCCCAGCAGGTTCTTTCCGATAGCTTTATTCTCGTACCAGGTCGTGTCGGTCTCGCTGCAGTGATCCCGTGGGCGCTGGAAAAAAGCCTTGCAGAGAGGATTGCGCTTCGTGAGGTACTTTACGAAGCTCGCGTAGGGACAAAACTCCGTGGCGGTCTCGTACATGCGGGGAAGATTGTCATCGTCCGTGTCGGATCTTTTTTTCGTCCAGGAGGCGGAACGAGACTTGTGGTACGGCCCGAGCGCTTTGAAGTACACAAACTTCCGTCCGTCCTCGTCCACGGCCAGCCCGAAAGAGTCCTCCTCGAGCTCGCGCTGGTTCTCCCGCCCCCTCGTGCAGAAGTACATGCAAGTCTCGAACCACACTTTGTTGAGCAGCCCGAACGGCGAGCTGGCGCTGAACACGGCCGACGTGTAGAGTTTCCTCAGGTCGGAGCGCGTGATGGCTTGCTTCTGCACCACGGGACCGGCGCCCTGCTCTTCCAGCTTGCGTATGACCGCAGCGAGCGCGAGGTTGGCGCTGCGCAGTTCGGGGTCCTTGGTGAGGTCCAGCGTGCGGCAAAAGGGGGGCTCGTTCAGGTACCGGTTGAGGGAGCTCCGGATGCTGATGAGGGAAGACTTGCTGTACAGCTGTCCGCTTTTGGAGCGCGCCTCCGCGTAGAACGAGCGCAGCACTTTGCATAGCGCGTGTTTGTCCATGCTCTCAAAGTCCGTACTTTGCGCCTTCTCCGTCAGGTATTCCCGGAAGATTCGCACCGCGTACCGGGTGGCCAGGCGCGTGTTCTCGCTGAGCCTGGAGCGGTGCATGTCTCCCTCGGGTCCCGAGTCCAAAGCGGCGAAAAGCGGGTCCCCAGCCCCCGACTCGAGCTGGTCCGTATTCCGCATAAGGACCGCTTCCCCCGTTTCCACGGCAGCAGCGCAGCTGTCAGGCTCCCCGCACTCCTCCCACTCTAACTCGGCTTCTTCTTCTGACACTTCTCCCTCTTCCCCTGTGATCTGGATCTCCTGAATCTCTTCCTCTTCTTCCTCGCCCGAGCCTCCGTCTCTTTCCCGATCCCCCGACATCGGGTCCGGTTCATCATCTCTACAGCACTGGTCCCCGCTGCCAGGCATTCTCGCCATATTGCAGTCTGACAGTGTATGAGTCCCGAGGCACTGCGCATGCGCTATATTGGACCGCAGAGCTGAGAGCTTTTTGTGCGTTTTAGTGACCTTCAGCTACCAGAACAGGCACGCGCTCTTAAAGGTGCAGGGAAAGGGAGATAGATTGCCTAATAATTAAAACACACTCTCTCATTCACACACTTTCAAACTTGGATGGAGAGATAAAGCGAGAGAAAGAAGCAAACGGTCAGCTATACTCTGTATTGGACTGCAGCTGAATTAAGCAGTAAATTATGTCTTTAATACACCCACACAGACACACACCTGCTAATTATTAAAGGGCTATGTAGCTCAGGCAGGCTGACTTGATTTGGGAGTTTCCAGAAGCAGCTGTGATCATGTCTAACCCTGAGGCCATCCATATACTTTCGAGTGTGTGTGTATACAGCCTTTTGTGTATGTGTGAGAGGAAGAGAGAATGTGACAGATGGGAGGGAGAGAGAGAGAGATGAAGGTGTGGTGAGCTAATTGATATTTCTGTGTATGGTAAGAATAATTTCGACACAGCTATAAAGCAAGCCACTGGTCTGTGTATGCAATGATGGCCAGTAGGCAGAAAACCCTACTCTAAACAGGTGAAACTGCATGTAAAAGGAACAGTTCACCTAAAAATGAATATTGTGTCAGAACTTATTTCTCACTCCAACCCAATATTATCTCAAATAATATCCTCCTGCACACTTTTTGCAATTTAATGAAAGTGAATGAGGACTGAGACTGTCAAGCTACACATAATTTAGCACCATAAATGTATCAAGAGTGGTCATAAAACAGACGTAGGCCAGTAAGAGCTGTGCATGTAAACCTCACTCTCCTGGCCTCAACAGGCGCGCTACAGGCTGCAGTCTTGTTGACATGCCCAGCTCCCACGCCGGACACCCCGGTTCAAATCCCGCTCGGAGCATGTCGAGTAGGGCCGGTTACACATAGACATCTTTAAAGTCTTTAGAAGTAATAAAATACCAGAAAAAGACAATCCAAGTTTACTGAAAATCTTGAGATCCATTTTGAGAGAATGAATAATGTCTGGTTTGTGAACAAATCATTAGTTTAAGGCGACATTTCAATGAACCAGTTGATGCCGTTTACAAAAAGTCAATTCTGATTTTGATCAACTCACTGAATCAGTGATCCAGTCAAAGTGCATGGCTACCAGCTGAGCTCATCTTGCAATATAACTTACATTAAATGGTCCATTTGACTCTTTTATGGTTCTTTTGCATCCTTTTTGAAGCTTCAAATCTCCAGTCCCTATTCATTGTCACTGCATGGAAAAGAGTGAATATTATTTAAAATGTTGCCTTTTGTGTTCCACAGAATCAAGAAACGGATTAGGATGAATGAATGATGGCAATTTTCATTTTTTGCTGAACTCGCCTTCAGTTTTTCATATGACTTGCTAACTGCTGTGACTGTGAGTGGACTGTATTTAACTTCTGCTGTTCTGATAAACATGAATGTGTGATTTGCAAATACAGCTCAGCTGGAACTCACTGCAGACTTTCTCAGGTTGCAGCAGATTTTCATTTTCCTCTCTTATAGTCTGTATAGCAATAGAGGCAATTGTAAACGGAGCCCCTCTGAAATGCATCATAGCTTATATCAGGGCTCACTCGATTATACATTGATATTTGTATGAATGATTCTAGAGTACTCCGGATGAAATTGCTTTTGGCCCTGTTAATCTCTAAATACAATTTATATGGCAAAATATGCCAGTTTTCATTTGAGTCATTAGACTAATAAAAGATCATTCAAAATGAGTGACCTTGATCAAGAACACATTTCTAAGTGCTTCTACATTCACGCCTCTCTCCTCTCCCCTGTGTTAGTGTGTGTGCCGTGAGAACCCCGAGGCAACCGCTGTCTGAGTATGAACAGCACAGAGCTGAGGTTTGGCTCTGGAGAATAAGGCAGATGTTTGTCTCCGGCGCTGTGCCTCCGAGAGAGGCAACGCATGAGGAAGCGGATTTTAGAGCTCAGTAGGGCTCAAAGCTAGAGGAGGGATGAAAAAAAAGCTCTATTCATCCATCAGCAAATCAACAGCGATCATCTGACTCATTAACTTTATACGGTCAGAGTCTTTCCATAGTCTTGTGAACATTTCTTTAAGGAAAAGATATGGGTCCGTAGCAAATAAGAGTGTGAGGGTTTTGAAAATGTTCATGCTATTTTAAAAGAAAGTTTAATTAATGACTCTATAACGTGTCATGTGGCATAACAAAGTAAAACAATAAAAGTAAAACTAATTCAATTTTCCTTAGACCTTGAATACAATATATTTATATAATAAAATATAATATATAAATATGTAAAGCTAATTTTTAAATATTTTATAAAGTAAAAAGTATATATATATATATATATATATATATATATATATATATATATATATATATATATATATATTATTATTATTTTTATTTTATTTTTTACAAATATCGTCAATTCATTCATAAATATATAGTTTGGAGAAGTCACACGACTCACACCACATGACATTTACGACTTGACCTTGCCTTGTCATAAAAAGAGATGATATGATATCATTTCCTGTTTTATTTTTCTCTGCTAGTTTGCACCATGTGACTATACTCAAAAATGAGCCTTATGAGGCGTTTCCTTTTCTTTTTTGACTTTATGCCTTCCCTCCCCCCAAAACAATTACTTATTATTATATTTTAATACAGTAGTCTACATATTCAAGTCATGATTTTAAGTCTGAATTACATTTTCTTCTTTTTAAAATAAATCAAGTTAATTAATTAATAGAAAAAAAAATCATGTCATTGCAAGTGCCACGAATAGAACTTTGAGAATAAACAATGACAATGAACAGTCTTGCAAAATCAGAATTCAGTTTTGTAGTTAGTTTTAATCACTTGCTATAAGCAGCACATATTTTTGGGCACTTTTAGCAGTGCTCTGCTCCTGGAACCCTCTAGCATGAAAAATGTAGACGTCTACCTCATCTAACACACCAGATTCAAATCTCTGCTCATTATTAGAGAGCTCCATGACCTGAAAGAGGTGTGTCGAATGAGAAAGACCTCAAATGTGCAGCGCCGAGGTTCAGAGATCCTTGGGAGAAACCCGGCATAAAGTCTCTCGCCCGAGGCCATAATGGCAATACAACAGGAAGGTGATCTCTGTAACTCGAGTCCTCGGGTTTACCCTCCGCTAGAACTCAACCAACAGCCTTTGTTGGAAGCCCGAATCCTTAATCATTAAACTACCGGCCCTCTTTTCGCACGGCCGAGGTAACGTTGGACCCGTATCTCATTTCTCTTCTCCGCACAGCACACACATATATATATATATATATATATATATATGTGAGGATGAGCCTCCATTTTGAAATGAGAGACCTCTCTTCTTTTGTCTCATTCTGTCATTCCTGCCCACAGGCATGTCACCAGAAACAGCTCTGACATCTCTCAAAGGAAAGAGAAGGAGAGAGAGAAAGACAGAGCGAGAGAGAGAGTGAGCAGAACAGGAAAAAAAGAGAAAACCTCCTTTCCACATTTTAAATTCTCGTTAGCAGAGCCCATTTCACACCTAGATACCCAATTAGCAATTAGCAAAGCTTTAAAGTGCAGTCCTGAGCCGGGGCCCTGATCCCGGCCTGATTTGTATGCGCTTTGTGCAGATAGCGATAAGAGAGAGGCTGAATACATGTATAGTTTTAAATTTAATTTCATAATCATTTGCATGGCAGGGTAGCCTGCAGGCGAGAGGGAAAATAACATGCCCACTCTTCAAAAGGGAGATCAGGCTCGTTACATGGCTGTGCGGAGGATTGGAGAGGGGCTTTTTATGTGCAGGCAGGTAATTTGTTCCCTGACTAATCTGAAGAGATAGAGAAGTTCACAGGAAGCACTTTTTAAAAAACAGTGTGAGCGCAGCATCACAAATCGCCTCTACCTCCGAGGCTTGGGAGAGAATGAAAGCGAGCGAGAGAGAGGAACACCAAGGTGCGATATAGCTGAACTTACTGCCAGAGCCCGAGGCTGACAAAAAAAAGAGTAACTACTGAATGTGCGAGTGTGTGTCTGGGTATGTATGGCTCGGAGAGAGAGAGAGAAAGAGAAAGAGAGAGAAACCATCTTTGAGCACACCAATGTGGCGAGCCATCCGGTGTGGGAGAGATGGAAATCAAATCGAGCACCTGTAGTACATGACGGTCCTCTCTGACCACTGCTTCAATATTGCACTGATATTATATATATATATATATATATATATATATATATATATATATATATATATATATATATATATACAGTGAGGAAAATAACATTTGAACACCCTGCTATTTTGCAAGTTCTCCCACTTAGAAATCATGGAGGGGTCTGAAATTGTCATCGTAGGTGCATGTCCACTGTGAG
The DNA here is from genome assembly GCF_963993115.1 of Abramis brama. Classification (NCBI taxonomy): domain Eukaryota; kingdom Metazoa; phylum Chordata; class Actinopteri; order Cypriniformes; family Leuciscidae; genus Abramis; species Abramis brama. Next base: position 13,128,545 of record NC_139980.1, read on the forward strand.
AGACATAATCTAAAAAAAAAAAATCCAGAAATCACAATGTATGATTTTTTAACTATTTATTTGTATGATACAGCTGCAAATAAGTATTTGAACACCTGAGAAAATCAATGTTAATATTTGGTACAGTAGCCTTTGTTTGCAATTACAGAGGTCAAACGTTTCCTGTAGTTTTTCACCAGGTTTGCACACACTGCAGGAGGGATTTTGGCCCACTCCTCCACACAGATCTTCTCTAGATCAGTCAGGTTTCTGGGCTGTCGCTGAGAAACACGGAGTTTGAGCTCCCTCCAAAGATTCTCTATTGGGTTTAGGTCTGGAGACTGGCTAGGCCACGCCAGAACCTTGATATGCTTCTTACAGAGCCACTCCTTGGTTATCCTGGCTGTGTGCTTCGGGTCATTGTCATGTTGGAAGACCCAGCCTCGACCCATCTTCAATGCTCTAACTGAGGGAAGGAGGTTGTTCCCCAAAATCTCGCAATACATGGCCCCGGTCATCCTCTCCTTAAAGGAGAACTCCGGTCAATTTTAACATTGAGCTAATTTTTTTGTACATTTGGAGTGCTGTCAGTACCGAGAACAACGACAAAAATCGGTGTTGCCTACACCGTGTTATCCTCTTTTTAAAATTTGCACCCTGTTGACTTCAATGGGGCACGATTTAAACCTGCTTTTAGCCTCTTAACATCCTTGATGTGTCATTACAAGTGCACAGGTCATGTGAGTGATTCCTTCGGAGTGAACGCGGGTCAATCTGACTGCAGTAGATGTGAAAGATATGAATAAAAATGATGTTATTTCAGCCAGCGCACATACCTGTATTTACATCCTGTTTTCGGTCGAAGTCCATAGTAATCGATTGTCGAGTTCACGCGCGTGATCATAGGTACTAAACCAATGCGCGTGAACTCGGTGCAAACCTGGTGAAAAACTACAGGAAACGTTTGACCTCTGTAATTGCAAACAAAGGCTACTGTACCAAATATTAACATTGATTTTATCAGGTGTTCAAATACTTATTTGCAGCTGTATCATACAAATAAATAGTTAAAAAATCATACATTGTGATTTCTGGATTTTTTTTTTTAGATTATGTCTCTCACAGTGGACATGCACCTACGATGACAATTTCAGACCCCTCCATGATTTCCAAGTGGGAGAACTTGCAAAATAGCAGGGTGTTCAAATACTTATTTTCCTCACTGTATATATATATATATTTTTTTTTTTTTCAACAGTCTGTGTGCTAGACAGTGTTATTATCATTTATATACTATTATAGTTTTTTAATCGTTTGAATTTGTTTTATATATTTCCTTTTTCATTTTAATTTGAGTAATTTTGTTGTTTGTTTTTGTCCTCTTAAATATGTCTATATAGTTTTTTTATTCATTTTATTTCAGTTTTAGTCATTTTACTTCAAGTTAAATGTATATGAGAAATGTTGCTTTGGCAACTAGCTGAACTAAAATAAGTTTAATTTTTTTATATATATTTTATAGATTTATTTTTCAGTTTACCTTTATTTCAAAAAAAAAAAAAAATTGTTATGGTTATAGATAATGCTAATGATAATAACCCTGGTACTGGCTGGTTCCCGTTTAAGTCTGACCATTAGGCTACAGTTGATTTCACATGTTTGAGGCACAGCGGACTCAAAGAGAGACGGAAAGATGGAAAGACTTGCATGACATCCTACTCTTAATCTTATCCATATTCATGGATGCATATGCAAAGTATGGATGTGTCGGAGAAGCACTGAAGACAGGATTAGTAACCTGTGTTTGAGGTGATTCCAAGCTCACATTAACATGTTGAATATTCTACAAGAATGAGTCAGAAAACTCAGCAACTCTGCCCTGTCCGTGGGCAGCAATTCAGCTCGCTGCGTGCGATCCATTGTGTGCATTTTTAGTGGGTGATGGTGTTCTGTACAGGAATGCTTGTGTTCTCTATGAGACCAATTACATTTGTACTTTATGATCCCCTACAGTTATACAAGATTCCTATACCAGATTTAACAGATGAGGCTGTGTCGTCCACATGCCGATTCTGTTTGCGCAAAGCTTTCTCAGGAAGCAGCAACCTTAATTTCTACAGGTCAAATCTGGCTATATGCGCAATTTCACCACACAAGGGCCTGGTTTCACAGACTGGGCTTATATTAAGCCAGGATTAGGCCTTAGTTTAATTAGGACAAGTAGCTTTTATAAACTTGCCTTTGGAAAGTTACTTTCAGTTAAAACAGCTCAAAGAAGCATTTTAGTCTGAGACTAGGTTAAGCCTTGTCTGTGAAACCAGGGGAAAGTTCCAAAAGGCATGTTTTGCAATGATACCACTTAACAGTTCTTAAAATAACTTTTTTTTCTCTACTGTGAAAAACATTTTTAATAATCTAAGGGTGTGTTCACACTTGCCATGTTTGGTTCGATTAAGACCAACCCTGGTGCGAGTGCCCTGTTAGTGCGGTTCATCTGCATAAGTGTGAACGCTGCCATCTATATCCTGGTGCACATCAAACAAGCGGATCAAGACGCTGAAAAGATGGATCTCGGTTCACTTCCAAACAAACTCTGGTGCGGTTCGAATGAAATATGAACGCAAAACACACCAAAGATATGTAAACGAACCAAAAACCATACCTGTTTTTTACTGTCGTAGTCACAATGTTGCTCATCACAGCTCAGTACAGGCATCAGATGCGTGTTTCCTCGCAGCAGATCTTCGTTTGTGTGCGTGTTTTGACTCCTTTACACATTTAATAAGCTCTTCACAGGTTTTCAGCTGGTCAAAATACCATCATATGTAGAAAGTTCAGAGAGAAAGTGTATTTAGCCCAGCACACATTGTTTTGCATGTTCGATAAATTAAATATACATAATAAAAGCCAACCAATCTGGTTGTGAACATGTCCCTATATGCCCTTAGGGTTGGTATCTTTAGGTTTGGCGTTAAAATGCCTAATGTGAAATTGTAAACGCTAAGCGAACCAGGACTATTATTTTTATTTTTTTGTCCGGACCAAACAAACCAAGCGAACCGAACTACAAGTGTGAACACACCCTAAACTAAAGTACACTTTTTCCATTATAAAGAACCTTTTGCGCAATGGAATGGAATTCTTTTTAAGAGCATGACCAGTATTCACTAGCATGATCATTTCTGAAAATAATGTTGAATTCTGTTTTGTTAATCACATATGTACAAAACGTTTTCATGACACAGTATAGGTGAACAATCCCAGGATGATGTACCAATGGACACTTTGCTATCCCACAAGGCAACATGAGCTGAAGAGCCCTGAGATTAAAAAAAAAAAAAAAGTTGAAAAAATAAATTCAATCTCAGGGTTATTTGTGTGTTCATCGGCATGTATTTTGTTGCACTGACAGACAGATAGACAGAAGGATAGATATATGGATGGATGGGTAGATGAATAGATAGATACCCCCTCTAGTGCACACTATGCCCGTTTTGATGACAACCCTTGGCCAGGTAACCTAATTAGACCGTCTATCTAGACTGAAATGTCAGGTGACAGTACCACACACATCCACTTGGACAACAATGCCAATTCCACGAGCTGGTAGCATGTGGCATCACAGCTGTAAGCCAACAGAACATAACTTACAAGATACGATACACCGGTCAGAGAATACATTTAAAGTGAATCATGCGTCAATCAATGCACTTAAAAGGCGATTCCATTGTAACATGCGCACGTGCGTCTTGTTCCTCTCGCTCGCGCTCTGAGCGTGCAGCAGCTGCATGGTATTCGGCTACAAGATGAGAATGAAGGAATGCTCGACTTTAAACATCGCGGTTAAAAATAGCAATCGCCGCTAAACACACAAAAAAACAAGAAAACATCCTCAGCCACATTCAAAAGTGTAGCAAATGCGTGAAAACGCACTGTAGTTGCGATCAAGCCAGTTTGACAACCACAAACCCTTATAAGTGGGAAGATCAAAGCAGCCGCTGTGTTAAAGAAAGACTTTCAAAATCGCTTTCCACAATCGCCTCTCATTTGGAGCTTGCGACTTCACATCGTATCACATCGCGAAACCTAATCGAGGACGCCATTACAATATCAGTCAATTATTCGAGGCTACGCTACAGAACAGTTTTACATGTGACAACGTAAACTGCTTCAGGTGTCTTTTTGCGCTGCCATTACACATATCGGGAAGCGACAGGATGTAAACTGGGAGAAGATAAATATTTGTTTTGTCCCAAACGCGCTCATCCTCTGGCACATGCGTACATGCAGCTGCGCTCTGAAGACCCACTGCCTCTCTCTGTAGACAAAACCCACAAAGCCCAATCTGGCGCTACTCACCTGGAACATGGGACATCCAGCGACGTGTCACCTCTCCGTGTTTGGGCTCCTGTCCGCGCCCCTTGCTCAAGCGCTGAGGAATGGAGCCCAGCTGAAGCTGAAATCACAGAGAGTCGCTCCAGGGGTTTCACAACCCCTCTGGGCCAGACCCGGATAGAGAAAAAGAGAGAGAGAGAGCCGCGCTCTCAAACAAACGCCCCTGCAGATCTCTGCTCACTTCAGAACAACTAGTGAATTAACCGATCACAAGAAGCTAGTTGTAATACACATAAATATGCAGTTTCTCTTATTCTATGATGTAAAAGGGGGGTCTGGTGATTTTTCTGCGTAAAACAGTCGTCCTCCTTCCTACATCTTGCAGCGGGGAGGCAGATTTGAATGGTTATGATTAGTTTTGATGGAACGCTGCCGCAGGCGCTTCCTGCAAATGGATGGTGAGTGCGCGCACGGGCGCGCTCACAGAGGGGGAGAGGGCCATTACACAGATTGAAACCTATATCACGACTATGCAAAACCTGTTAAAATTGTGATATTGAAACGTAGTGGAAATTAACCAAATCTTTAAAAAATGAGTTTTTTAAACGTATTATAGTATTTTTATTTATTTATTTATTTATTTATTTTACCTCATTTTGCTTAGCTCTAAAACGTTGGATTAGCAAAATGGGCCGTTTTGAGTGCAGTTTCTATAAAATTATTTCTAAAAATCCTTATCCGTTTAATCTAACTGGAAAGGTAATAGAGATTCATTGTTTAAAATAGCCTATGTGGGAACTCTGCATGTCATTTTTGTGCAAAATATAACTGTGAACCAAAGTGTTTTGGTGTGACTCGCTAAATATGTTTATTGCATTGGAAACATCACTCTAAATAAAATGGCGTATGAATTCAATATATAGGCCTATTCACTCACACACTGAATAGGCTGTGCCATTCAAAACATTTATAAAATCCACAATTGATGTTGAGATTCTAGGCTATTACGCATGCTACTAAGAAAAAAGGATAAGGGACTGGAAAAGATGGTAGGATAGTGAATGGCAACAGGACATTTCAAATCGTTGCACACACACACACTCAGCCCCGAGGCAGGAGCATGCTGACTCCACTGTTCCAGTCTTTCTCTATGGAGACAGACTTTACCATCAGCATCCTATCTTTTAGTTAAACAAATGCAGCCTTCTTTCTTTCTTTCTTTCTGACAGAAGAAGGTATGACAGAAGGTATTAATCTCAGTCCATTCTCATCTGAAGTGCTGCCACTCGCGCATCGCCTGTAATGAGACGCATCACTTATCTGCCTGTTCTCTTCTTTGAGTGTTTGAGAGAGATTTTAGCACATGTCAGTCAGGAACTCATGGCAAAGAGAGAGAAGGTATGAGGGAGTAGGTGTGCTGCCTGCGAACTGCGCGAAAAAGTGTGTTTGCATATGTTTATGTGCGTGTGGCACCTTCTCAGTTCACTCCAGGCACTGTGAGAATCAAACAATTTCATGCAGCGAGCAGAAGGGGAAATGAACTGAGCCGTGAGCCATAATAAAATTATCCAAATGTTATTATGGCGCCGGCTGCCTCTGTCCTACTTTAATACACATTTCAGATCCTCCGGGTCTCCTGCTGGCACTAGCCCTGCTGAATAAATCAACATTAGCTTATGTCTAAATTATTAAGGAAGTGACTTAGGCTCCTGTTTATTGTATAAATTATTAGGAGGGTGAAAGTGTTAAATGCTAGATTTGCCATTTAAAATTCAAAAATTCCCTAAGTAACGGCTATTTCTCGGAGTTTCCGCATGATGTGCCTGATGCATGTGCACGTGCGCATCCCTGCGAGAGAAGAACTGCAGACAACGAGTGTTTGCGCGAATCCCTGGTGTTAACATGGTAAGGTGATAATGAAAATGTAATTGCTTTTCGTTTTAAAACCTTAATTATAAAACGGATTGCTACTTCCGCATTTACATTTTGGGTTTCACTTTATCTGATGGTCCCTTAACACATTCTGGTAACGTTACATCTACTAACTCTGAGTTAGAGTATTAGTAGACTGTAGGGTTAGATTAGTTGACATGTAGTTGCAACATAACCATCAGAAAGACTTAGTAGATTATAAGCAGACAGTCTTATACTCTAATGAGAGTTAGTTGACATGTAGTTCCAAAGTTAGGCTACAGTCAACATAATGTTCAAATTTTACCAAATTTTGATTGGATGAGCCAATTCCAAGCCATTTTAAATGCTTAAGCACATCTGGGATTTATATCTGGTGCCCAAAGAAGACAGAAAGGTGCGTCCATTGGTATGTCTAGTATTGAAACGATGCTGTAATATGTAGTACATAATTTGATGTTAATCTCTCAAAGGACTATTAAGTTCTTAAAAAGTTAAAAATGGCACCTTCTATTTTTCTAGACAAGTGTGATAAAAAGCATTTAGTTAATATAAACAGGTTACATTTTTCCATTGTTTTGTAAATGTTGGTGTTCTTGGAAGATAATGAGTTGTGGCATATATTAGGAATCAAATAGTAAATGTTCTTTGAATTATGTGTAATATCTGGTTAGTTCTTTGGCTTAAACAAGGCCTTATACTGCACAGACCAAAAACATTGCATTTGTGCTTTAAGATGGATAGCAAGAGAAGGCACAAACTTCAGAAGATTATAGAGGGAAAAGACTAATGCGCAGCCACGGAGGAATACAAGAGGCAAAAATTCCAGTCTCTAGTCTCTGAGAAGTACTGTATGCATGGCCATGGGTGCTTTATGAGCATGGTACATCCTGTGCCTCTGTACCCATTTCTTAATTCTTGCCATGAAATTTGTATTGCAGTATTTTAACAATTTTATATTGTACAGGTTATCACTTGGTTTTTGACCAAGTGAAGCTCTTGAAACAAGTAACATAAGAGTATGTTGTCTTGAAAGAAATCAAGCATCACTGGTGAAGGCTCAAAGAGACCATGCCTTTCTAAAAGATCTTTTAAAACAGGTTGTGGTTGATATGGGTAAAACAGTTTTTGTTCAGTTCTTAGCTTATATGTGACCCTGGACCACAAAACCAGTCACCATTGGGTAAAATTTTTTCAAATTCAGATGTATACATCATCAGAAAGCTGAATAAATAAGCTGTTAGGATAGGACAATATTTGGCCGAGATATAGCTATTTGAAAATCTGGAATCTGAGGGTGCAAAAAAATCGAAACATTGAGAAAATTGCCTTTAAAGTTGTCCATTTATGTTTGCGATTGTGCTGCATTCACTCACAAAGATAAATGTTTTAAAGGGGTCATATAATGCCATTTTTGTACAAGCTAATATGATTCTTTAGGGTCTAAATTAAAAGTTTGTAATATACTTTAATTAAAAATTCTCATTAGTATTGTAAGAAAACACTCATTTTACCTGGTCAAAAACAGCTCTGTTTTCAGCACGCTGTTTAAGTGCATGTGTCTTTAAATGATAATGAGCTTTGCTCACCCCGCCCCTCTGTTCTGTGCGTACACCGTTTGTAACACAATAACACAATACCATAACGCGTTGTTCATTATAAACGTGGGATTATGAATTATATTGAGAACGTCGTACATAGAAAACATGCTGTAATGTACCCTGAGTGAAAACCTTTCATCATGAAGCGTGCTAGCGATTTGCAAAGATTAATATAAAGATTAATATAAAGGTTAATAAAACGTTACACTCCTTCTTCTGGAGGTGCAGCAGGAACACCAATAGTTGGTACCGATCCTTTTTTCAGGAGCAGCTTCTTAGCAAAACCAGCTTTATACTGACCCTTGTTTATAAAGCAGTCTGGTGTGTGAAATGATTCGCGCAAACATGAAAGCATTGATGTTGATCGTGGGGAATATTCCCTTCGAAAACAAAACTCAGCCACTGCGTCTTCAGCGGTTCGGATTTAGGAACATCAAAATGACTGCTGTGTTCCTTATTGCACCCAAGAACAGAACACCACAATCGCTTAGACGCCATTCTGCTCATAGACAGTGCTCCAGCGTATCAACAATGACCGCGCGGACTATGATTGACAGCTCGCTCACGAGCAAGGGCGGGTCTGTGTTGAAATGCTGCTGTCAATCAACAATCGTGGGAGGGGCGTCAATTTTGTGACGTCACAAAATCGAATGGCTTGATTTGAGAGAAGGGAAAACATATAAGAAGATTAAAAAAAACATTGGATGGATTTTTATCATTTTATGATGGTTGTGTACAGGCACTGCCAACACACATTTCAGTACAATCTTGTAAAAGTGCATGTACCATGACCCCTTTAAATATTTACTGTAGGAAATTTACAAAATATCTTCATGGAACATGATCTTTACTTAATATCCTAATGATTTTTGGCATAAAAGAAAAATCGATAATTTTGACCCATACAATGTATTGTTGGCTATTGCCACAAATATACTCGTGTGACTTGTGACTGGTTTTGCGATCAAGGGTCACATATTATGTGCTTCTATTGTATATAATACTGCAATGTGTATGTTATATAATGTACTGACTGCTGCTTTGTAAATTTAAATCAGGAACGGACAACTCCGACTCTTTTGTGTTCTCCTTTTTTGAGGTGGAGAGTTTACCTCCAACCCTAACTGAGCACACCTGAAAATTTTAACCAAAGTCTTTAGGTTTACTTATAGACAATAGGCAGGTGGGTTTGAGGTAGGAGGTAAATCTGCAGGACAGTGGACGCTGAGTAGCCCATCACGGCTTTAAATCATGCAGAACATAAGCTGAACATTAAACAGCTTAATTTGAATCGTTTGTGTTTTTTGTTTTACTTTCAGACCAGGACTGGAGAACGCCTGACAATGGGATGTTGAGACTTCAGAAGGGGGGAAAAGATAAAATACTCCGATTAGGGTTGGGGCGGTTACCGCAATACCGCAATACCGCGGTCACATGATGCCTACCGCGGGTCTGAGCTCGTCACCGTCATCACCGCAAAAAAAAAAAAAAAAAAAGCATTGGCCTGCACATGTGTGCACGTTGTGTCTAACTACATTGATTCTAATGACATGGATTGTGTCTAATGACATTGTGTCTTACATAAGTTTTGTTTAGAAAACCTTGAATCCATCAAAAGATGGAGCACATCCGACCTTTCGCGAGTTGGGGAGCGCAATGTTCCATGACACATAATAACATTCCATTCGTATTGACTATTAGGCCTATATGCGAGAGTACCTACAGACATCCCAAGTCTCCCAGAAGTTCCGGGAGTCTCCCGCATATTAATAGCGGCTCCATGATGCCCGCAAATTAGTTAAAATCTCCCGGAATCTAGAGCGAGCGAGCAAGAGTGCGCATGCGAGACAGAGACTATAAGCTGTGTCCCAATGTTGAAGGCTGCATCCTTCGAAGGACGCAGACTTCAAGGATGCAGCCTATGCGTCCTCTGAAGGACGCACCATGTAGCCTTCCTAGGATTTCCTAATTGTGCAACCAGGTGTTCCCGATCACCGCTCCTGGCGCCAAGCAACGGTGCGAGAGGACAGCTGCTATCCTGATCATTCATTTTGATAACTGAGTAAACAGCTATGGAGCCAGAATTGGCTATTGTCATTTTTATGTTTTATATTTTACTGGAGGTCATGGTGTGCCCCGGCGCTGCCGGATCATGTATTTTCGGTTTAGCCCTGTTTGAATACAAAACCCAATTTAATATAAAAAGTCCAGTATTTCTCGCGCTCGTCATCTGCAGCTGTCACGGTTGCCAGGCGACAAGAACAATCCTTCGTAGGCTAGACCGGTCCGAGCGCTTCAGATGCGCCCTTTGATATGGGACGCTGCTGTAGTTAGCAACAATTTGTTAATATTGTGACAATAAGCCTACCTTTTGTTACTTTAATTTTCGGAACTGCATATTTCGTTAAGTATTCACTTACAAATGTGAAGTAACCTGAAGTACTTTTTTCCCTCACATCACAATGTGATTACATTACACTACACAAAAGTATATAATAACAACCAGATATTACTGTATATTGAAAATATACATAAGTAAAATGCAACATAGCCTACGCAGTAATGCAGTAGTAGCCTAATATAAATGCAGTAGTTATTAAAAGTACTTTTTTCAGAAAGCCGTCGATTGAATCAGCCCTGCAAACCTGTTGGTAGACAACTTAGTGGATAGTGGAAATATGCACTTTAACACTCTGGAGACCATCCCAGATGATGTCCCACCAGCAGGAGGCCTTACCAGGGGCAGCCCATCCCGGTCCAGCAGCTCAGCTCAATAGACTCTACATAATTTTTTTCTTATTTTATGTATTGTAAAATTAAATGTTTATGTTGATTTTGATATGTTTAACGTATTTTGTAAATAGTTGGAAAAAGTACTTTAATGTAGCCTAAAGAACAAATGATTTTCATTTACCAATTTTATTTGAAAAAATAAAAAGGTATAGAATTTGTTTCATGCAGAAAGAATTACTGTCATTACAAAAATAAACAATGTCCAGAACAATTCATTCTCTTTTATTTACACAATTAAAGTTGCATAAAAATAAATGTACATAATTTTTCTTTTAAAAAATAAAAGTGAAAAAAGTTAAACAAGAATATGTAGAAAATATATATATTTTTCAATCATTCTCTCAAGAAGAGAAAACAGCCCGTCCATCCTCTCCCTTCTTTCCTGTGCACTCCTCGCCTTTGCATTTCTTCTCTGATCAAGTCCAAAAACTCGTCCTGTCTCGCCGCCTTTGTGCTGGTGCTGCTGCCCCTGGCTCCTCCTCACCGTGGGCACCCACTACTGGGCTCGGCCCTGGTGTGTCCTCAGGGATTGAGGCGATGAGGACAGGGGGGTTGGTGCAATGCCTCTGTCCCAACATCTCATCCATGAGGACAAACCAGGGCCAAGTTGCAGCAGTGGGTTTCCCACTCACACCCTCTCTTGTCCCAGGACACTTGCAATCCTAAAGGCAGAGCAAATGAACCATATTGTTAACAACAACAGGACAATACATTTCAGCAAAGATGTGTGTATTACTTTTCTTTATATATATATATATATATATATATATATATATATATATATATATATATATATATATATATATATATATTAGGGCTGTGAAAAGATTAATTAAAAGTTTGTGTTTACAAAATATATGTGTGTGTACTGTGTATAATTATTTTGTATATATAAATACACACACATGCATGTATATATTTAAGAAATATTTGCATACATATACTGTATATATTTATATATAATTTATATCATATATATATATAATTTTTTTATATATAAATAACACATTTTTCTTAAATATATACATGCATGTGTGTGTATTTATATATACAAATTTAATTATACACAGTACACACACATATATTATTTTAACACAAACTTAAGAAATCATATTTCTGTATACTAAAATTTGGTTAAAACCACATAGCTTGCATGACAGCACTACAAAAACACATAAAAGTGAAACCCCATTGCCTTATCTACTGCTTTTCTTATTGTTTTGGGCTTTATTGGGTGAGTGATATTTCTTATAATACACAAGTGCAAATATTACAAATAGGTCGTTAAACTAATAACGTTATTACCACAAGTTTTGCCTAAAACTACCTGATAAATGAAGCCACGCAATGGTGACGAAGGAGTTAAGAAGAAGTTTATAAGAAAATTTAACTCTGGTTTCGCTAGCTATTTGAGTAAATGAAAACATAATACTTACATTTAAATGTGAATTTGCTGTCCACCACCGATCTCTAGTCTCGGCCGCCTTTAAAAATAAATAAATAAATGCTGTCGTCAACGGCGCGCAATGACTTATGGGGTAGAATAGGCCGCTAAGTGTCCATTTATGTATCCTTCTTTTCACGGGGAAACGAAGGGTGCATTTGGCGTCGCTTTTGAATCAGGGAAGCCTTCGTCGCGGCGCGATGACGCCAACCGGCCTTCGAATACGGCCTTCGAAGGATGGAGAATTGAATTGGGACAGCCTTCATCGAGCCGCGGTGACGCAATCGGCCTTCAAATGCGACCTTCCAAGGATGCAGCCTTTGAATTGGGACGTCCTTCGTCGCGCCGCGGTGACGCAATCGGCCTTCAAATACGGCCATCCGGCCTTCAAATACGGCCTTCGAAGGACGCAGCCTTCACTTTGGGACACAGCTTGTGTTCCAAACCGTGTAGCGCGCGCACGGCAGAGAGGGAGAGGGAGAGGGAGCGAGAGAGAGAGCATCCTGATTGGCCTGTTTCGGTAAGTCAACCAATCAAATTTGATTTAAAGCGGTTTACCGCTATACCGCGGTAATTTCTTGCTTTTCAACCGCGGTAAGAAAAAATCCATACCGTCCCAGCCCTAACTCCGATATTTAAATGTGACTCAACAAAGTTTGTTGTCCATGATGAGGAGAATAGATCTGTGTAGATTGTACTGCCCTTCCACCCCCAGGGGCCCAGCATCGGCCCCCGGAAGAGCAAAAAAATGGACATTTAAAGTGGTGGTAACTCAATCTTAGTGTATCAAAGAGAAAATTGGCAGGACAACTGCTGAATACAGTTACTTATTCGTTTGTTACTTATTGACACGTGGACCACCCCTTTAAATGACGCGACGCTTCCTTAAGCACCCTGTGTGAATGGCATTGCTTGCACCAAGCTCTGTTAGAAATGAGCCACATGTAAGGGTGCGTTAAAACCGACTTGGCACATTACATGCACAAAGAGCCGCCTATTGAATTTCTGTCCATTTCGCGGGGCGGTTTCTCGGCAGCCTCAGAGGGTGCGTTAAAGTGGGCATAAGCTCATTATAGTAGAACTGCTCCTCTAATTAAATCCAAATTTTAAGCAGTTTTTACTGTGGAATTATTTTTTTATGAAGTTTGAACTTAACACATTACACAATGCACAAAGAGCCGCCTATTGCATTTTCTGCACATTTCATGGCGCTGTTTCTCGGCAGCTTCAGAAGGTGCGTTAAAGTGGACATTATCTCATTATAGTAGAGCCACTACTCCAACCGAAATCCAAATTTTAAGCAGTTTTTACTGTAGAATAATTTTTTTATGAAGCTTTGAACTTGACACATTACACAATGCACAAATAACCGCTTATTGCGCCTTCAGCCCAATTCGCAGTGCAATTTCTCTACCGCCTCAGAGGCTGCGTTAAAGTGGACATAAGCCCATTATAGTAGAGCTGCTTTTCTAATTAAATCCAAATTTTAAGCAGTTTTTACTGTAGAATTATTTTTTTATGAAGCTTTGAACTTGACACATTACACAATGCAAAATGATCCGCCAATGGCATTTTCTGCACAATTCGCGGCGCTGTTTCTCAGCAGCCTCAGAGCGTGCGTTAAAGTGGACATTATCCCATTATAGTAGAGCTACTACTCTAATGAAATCCAAATTTTAAGCAGTTTTTACTGTAGAATTATTTTTTTATGAAGCTTTGAACTTGACATTACACAAAAGCACAAATAACTGCTTATTGCACCTTCAGCCCAATTTGTGGTGCCGTTTCTCAGCCGCCTCAGAGGGTGCGTTAAAGTGGAAATGAGCCCGTATAGTAGAGCTGCTCCTCTAATTAAATCCAAATTTTAAGCAGTTTTTACTGTGGAATTATGTATTTATGAAGCTTTGAACATGACAACACACAATACAAAATGATCCACCTATGGCATTTTTTGCCCAATTCGCGGTGCTGTTTCTCAGTCATTATAAATGTAAAAAAATGTTAAATGCATTTATGTAATAAGTTCAGTGATATGTGGGCATGATTAAAAGTATGTCTTTAATAGCAAGCAATAATCATATGAACTCGTTTAAAAATAACATGATTTAAATGCAAACAGGACAGTTATCAGCAGTGTAACTGATCTGATTATGACAAAATAATTGAATATCTGATGTCATGTGACAAGCTTTTCCACTCTTGCAAACAGAGGTAGGATATGAGGTGTGGAGAGACATCATGTATCATTGGAACATGAACAGACAGGGCCCAATTTGTAATAATTTTAAAGAATACAATGCAATTAATATAAACTTTCTGACAGTGTGTGGGACATCCGACTACTTTCCAAGAAGGGGCGCAACTGATTTACAAATATCGTGATAAATATGTACAGGAATTAAGGCAGTAGCCAATGACAGCAGTAGGAGTAAAAGCTGCAGGATTATGTACGAGTATACAAATGTACTAGTATCGTACGAATTTGACAACTTGTTAAATCTTGTGAATTATTAAGACTTTGAGACTATGTTCGTACTGATTGGGCTATGGGTTTTGTAAGAACATTTTTAAGAAACAACAAATGCTTGATAAAATGTTTGATTAAGGGTTAAAATCAACACATACATACCATTGTGAACATTTGCCTTTGTAGCTTTCCATCTCCTTCGTTTACTTCTCCTCAAACAATAATGGGCTGACTAAATCCGGAAGGCCCTTTTGGACTTTTCAGCAGAAAAAAGAGAAAAGAAAAGGTACTATACGGTTATCCGGACCACACCTGATAGACCTACCCCAACCCCGCCCCTAAACCTACCCGTCACTGGGGTTACGACCAACCAAGAGTGGTTGTGGTCAGGTGTGGTCCGGATAACCGTATAGTACCCAATAGGCTTTGCAAAAGAAGGCCTCTTTAAGTCCTCAGACTGTTTACCACTCAAACCATATGTGTGTCACACTCAGGAAGATCTGAATGGCATTCTTGAAGATGTAGACACAACCTCCCACACACAGCCCATCACTTTAATTTGTCTCCAGGAATATTCATTGGGCTGCTTAATATTACACAAACCCCCAGTGTGAGCTTGCATGAATATTCATAGTCAGATTGTTTATTGTTTTTAGCCTCTGGCTTCAACTGTCACATAAAACTTTTGTGTATGTGCATAAACACATGTATGTGTTTGTATGTTTTCTATGTGTGCATTGGTCTAAATGACTTACTGTGCTTTTGCAATTTTCATCACTTGTTTTGGGGTTTAAATAATGTCTATAATGACTTGAGTCTGTGAAGTTGAATTAATGCACAATCATTTACACACACACGCTTTGATGCTGGTATAGTTTGGGCAGCTTTATGTGCGTTGTGATGGAGAATCTCCTTTAGTCACATGGGAAAATAAATATTTTAACAGACTAACTGCTGAGTTTTTTCTTTCTCCAATTAATTTAAATGGAGCAATTAAGATTTAAATTTCCATAAATAGCTGAGGGAGGGATTGAAGAGTGGAGGGCTGCCTCTGTTACAGTCAAAAGCCTTGGGATTAACCACCTTCTTAATTATAAATAAAAATATAAAAAATTGCGCTTCCTCACTCCCTCCCTTTCTGATTTATACACATACACACCATGATTGCTGCAGCTTTTAACCAATGAATTTACAGGATTTTTCCATTATTTTCTCAGTTGTATGGGATAAGGACATTAAAAAAGAAATCACAAAAATTTATTGCAAATGTAAAGAACAAATTATTGCAAACTACTTTTTTTTTTTCAACTGAGCATAATTAGAACGTCATTATATTCAACAGTAACTCACACAACTTTTTACATTTTTATGAATTTACCTATTTTTTAAGCCATGAAATCAAACAATATTAAAATGATTAAAACAATATAGGCCTATCCAGGTTTTTCATGACCATACACACACTTATTCTGACTAAGTTAAAGAAGGGAGTGGTATAAAAGTGAAACTGAAAATTAGAATGACTTATGTAAGAGGAGAGAGGAGCTAAACCGTCCCCGAAACAATATTTCATAGCCAAAAAAAAAAAATTAAAAAAAAAATAAATCTGGTACTTATCGCCAACAGATAAATAAATCAGCTCAGCATTACTGGAGTTTCAGGTTTACGACGCAGTTTAAGGATGTGCTGCCCTCTGCTGGTAAAAAGATGTAAATGCCTGTTGTAAAAGGAATTATTATGGAAGCATATTATTTATTTTTTTTAACTCTGTGGGTAAAATGGGCTTCCGTAAGAAATTCCAGTTATTTTTCTTTAATATAATACTCCAGTTTTCAAATTATTATGAAACAATATACATCACTTGATTACATAAATAATTGTATGCATCCAACACATGGCTAGATAATATATCAGCCTAAAATAACGCAATTACAAGTTGGATATGAAAGAACTGACACAATGGGACACAATATGTTCGGGTTTTGTGTGCATGCGTCGGGAAAGTCATGCATTTTAGGCTCAAAAATAAAATAAAAGTCATGCAGGGTTGCAATTATACAGATTTCTGACAGCGACATTCAAAGACATAACATCCATAACCTTAAGGAAAAAAATAAATATAAAAATACTCTATACAACATTACATTTTAAAGGGAGAATGTGAGGTTAGAAGTAAAGGGCAGAAGGGGTTAATATTCATAGAGTGCACTGAGAAGGAAAATGGTCTGCATTACTATGGCGATGATCTAATCTCAACCCCTGATTGCCAGGTAATAACCCGTAAACCAAAGAAAGCCGTTACAGTTGCTTAGATGTGAGAATCCCATTTAGTTATTGATTCTGTAGTTGATGAGGTGCAGCTAAAGGATGTTCAGTGACTGGCTAAAATCTTCAAAGTGGATTCTATTGGATATGAGATCTATGGGCTGTGACTGGCATACAGGGAAAAGCGTTTTAAGCGAGTTTAAAGACAGACCATTAGGTGGTTTAGCTCATTCTTAATCATTAAAGTCAAGTGTTCGGAGTCGTTCGGTAGAAGTTTTCTACACAGACGCACGCTGTGACTCTAGATCAGATCTGTTTCTTTGAGCTCATTAATGTTGTGCAGTTCCTCCTCAGTGGCTCTCACTAGTCATACAGACGACAGCACTTCTCCAGCAGACTCCCTCCGCTTCTTCTCTGCCCTCTCCAGGTCCAGCACTCGGATCGCGGCCTGCTTGGCCATGAGCTGAGCTTGATCGCTGGGGTACGTCTCTGTGTCCACAACCCGATACGGGTCGATTTGGAAGGGGCTCTTGGAGAGGACGTCGGCATAGCGCCGCTTCAGGTCAGGGTCGGGACAGAATAGATATTCGTACACAGCGGCAGCCAGGATGCCCCCTATTAAAGGGCCCACCCAGTATACCTGAGAGAGAGAGAGAGAGAGAGAGAGAGAGAGAAATAATAAATCTTGTTCAAAAATATACCGTGGTAATTTATTTGAATTGAATGTAATTAAATAATTAAACTTTTAACACAAATTGTGAGTTTTATGATTTAGAAAGAATTAAAGAAATGTTATTCTGTAAAATTAAGATATACAATTATATATATATATAAATAAATAAAAATAATAAAGATACTGCACCAGTGTATAATATTTAAGATTTCTTCTAATACACTTGTTTTAATTAAATTTTATTAATTAATTTAACTTCTCACTCAAATTGTGAGTTTTAGGATTTTGAAAAAAATGAAGAAATGTTATTATGTAAAATTAATAAGAAATATTTAAGATTATGCACCAATATTTACAATTTTAAGTTTCTTTTCATTAATTTACTTTATTTAATTAATTTAATACATTTAATTAATGAAAACAATTAAGACATTTTATTATGTAAAAATAATAAGAAATATTTAGATATATAGAATAGAATAGAATATATAGAATAGATATATCTGCATTTATATGCAGTTGTGGTCAGAATTAAAGGCACCCCTTGTAAATATGATCAAAGATGGTTGTAAAAATTAATCTACATTGTTTATCCTTTTGATCTTTCATTCCAAAAAAATTGCAAAAATCTAACCTTTCATTGAGGTAAAATAATTGAATGTGAGGGGAAAATCACATTATGAATAAATGCTTTTCTCCAAAACACGTTGGCCATAATTATTGGCACCCTTTTATTAAATACTTTTTGCAACCTCCTTTTACAACATAACAGCTTAAGAAACAGAAACAGTTTTCTCCTATAATGCCTGATGAGTTTGGAGAACAGCTGACAAGAGATCAGAGACTATTCCTCCATACAGAATCTCTCCAGACCCTTCACATTCCCAGATCTGTGCTTCTCCTCTTCAGCCTACTCATCAGGTCAGGGAACTGGGACGGTCATGGCAGAAGCTTATTTTTGTGCTCAGTGACACATTTTTGTTGATTTTGATGTTTGTTTTGAACCGTTGTCCTGATGGAAGATCCAACCACGGCCCATTATAAGATTTCTAGCAGAAGCCGTCAGGTGTTTAATTCTTTTTTATCTGTTGGTATTTGCTAGAATCCATGATACCATGCATCTGAACAAGATGTCCAGGACCTCCAGCAAAAAAAATATGCCCACAACATTAAAGATCCAGCGGTATATTTAACCGTAGGCATAGGGTACTTTTATCCCTGTTTGCACCAAACACATATGGTACCCTTTTGAAGTGACAGTTTGACAACTGAATATACTGGAGTTTGTTTTTGGATGAGAGCAGAGGATTTTTCTTGAAGCCCTCCCAAACAACGTGTGGTGATGTAGAGGTTGTTCGATTTTTGTTTTGTTTTAGGCTTTCTGAACCCAAGACTCAAGTATTCTCTGCAATTCTCCAGCTGTGATCCCTGGAGAGTCTTTGGTCACTCAAACTCTCCTCCTCACTGTGCATTAAGACAATATAGACACTCGTTCTCTTCCAGGCAGATTCATAACATCTTTAGTTGATTGGAACCTTGCTGGAAATGGGAATTTTCAATGCTTTAGCTATTTTCTTACAGCCACTTTCTATGTAGTAAAGCTCAACAATGTTTTGCAACTATATTCTTTGGTTTTACTCATTGTTATGGATGATTAAGGGCCTTTGGCCTTTGTGTTTCCTCATATTTAAAATCCTGTGAAACTAAAAGTCATAGCCAGACAATTTCATGTTCCTAGTCACCCTGGTGTGCTGAGTCAATATTAATGGGAATATACTTCAGAGATATTTTACTCATCAAAAATTCTAAGGGTGACAATAATTGTGGCCAACGTGTTTTGGAGAAAAATATTTATTTCATAATGCGATTTTCCCCCCACTTTCAATTATTTTACTTCAATGAAAGGTTAGATATTTGCAAATTTTTTGAATGAAAGATCAAAAGGATAAAAGAAAAATGCTGATTTATTTTGATCCTATTTACCAGGGGTGTCAATAATTCTGACCACAACTGATAAATAACATAATATATAATAATGCAATATATATACACACACACACACACACACACATATACACACACACACACACACACACACACACACACACATATATATATATACACACAAACATTACACACACACATATATATAAACACACACACATATATATATATATATATGTATATATGTATGCATTAATATACAATATTATATTTAATATTTATTTTAATTCATTTAAAATAAATAAGCTCAATTAATATAATGAATATTAAACTTTTCACACAAATTGTTATTATGCTAATATTATAATTTGCAATGAAAATAAAAATCTATTAAATTTAATTAAATTTAATGTGAAATAGCAAATTCACTGATGGTCTCAGATGTTTGGACCCCACTGTATTAATCATGTTTTGCATTTTGTGTATATGATTGAATATATTGTGAAAAAACAATTTTATTATGAAGTATGCCCTTTCCTTTCCTTTCCTTTCCTACATTATATTTTCAGCCCAGTAAATAATCTGTCCTGCTCTTATATCCGTGTCTGATATATGCATTTTATCAGGGTGACAAGGATATTGACTCCAAAAGTGTGCCAAAACTGGATTACTAACTGCTGTGATGACAGAAATAGAAGTGGGTGCGACTGACTGCATAGCACAGGCCAGATACATTTACCGTGCAAAACCCCGGACAGTGTCCAAAAATGCAGTTCATTTTGTTTATCTCATTATTTCCAAACGATTATATATACAGTATAATGATCACCAGCAGCTCTCATTAGTGTAACAGTACCAGAGTGGCCTTCATGTGGCTTCACGCCTGATGCATTGCTTTCATTCATAATCTCTAAAATCTGTCATTGATGAAACTAACACCAACAACTTGAAAAGGGTACTGTGTGTAGCATGCTGCAAGTGTGGTAATCACTCCATGAAAGAAATGTTTTGACCTTTCTAATGTTACAGCACCACAGGGGAGACCCTGTATCAACCTTGATGACAGCAGCAGTCACTCAGACGCGCCACTCATGAAGATACATAACACTCATATGTGCATGTAGGGAGCACACCAACCAGTGTCAAGTACCAGTGTTATTTTGAATGCCACATCTGTCTGCTTTTTTGATTGCTCTGTAATGTTTCAAGGAAAATGACATTTGAAAATCGCACAAGCAAGAGAGCTGCAGTATGTCTTGCAGCCGTTTGATATTCAATACAACAGCAGGACTGAGAGTATGGTGCTTTTATACAACAGTTCTACACTGAGATATTCAAAATGAATGAATCCAGTATATCAAGATTCATGCCAAAGGTCTGTGGTAGGTCAGAGATAAATGTCTTCATGCGCCAGATATAGTTCAGGCTCCTTTGTAGGAGTGAAACAAAGCCAAAATTCTCTTCTTAATAAAGTTTTGGCATTGAATCATTTTCTCGTCAGCTTCACTATCAATCACAGTTCCAAAGGCCTTACTGACCTTGAATCTTTATGCACATAAATATCAATGTAGGGTTTAGAAAGAACTTAAAGAGATAGTTTACCCAAAAATTAAAATGATGTCATCATTTATGCACCCTCAAGTTGTAATGTCGGCAACCAAAAAGTTGATGGACCACATTGACCTCCATTGTATTTTTTTTCCATACTATGGAAGTCAATGGGGCAATGGGCCTGTTTGGTTACAGACATTATCTTCTTTTGTGTTCAGCAGAAGAAAGAAATTCATACAGGTTTGGAACAACTTGAGAGTGAGTAAATGATGACAGAATTTTCATTTTTGGGTGAACTATCCCTTTAATGAGTCTTCGTATAGTTTCTCCACACACAGAATATATTGCGTGAATCTTACCCAATGGTCCTGCCATTTTCCCATGATGACCACAGGACCAAAAGAGCGAGCTGGATTCATACTGGCTCCAGTGTACGGAATCTGAAACACACAGACAAAACGTGTTACACTTGTTATGAATTGCATGAATTTTGCAACAAAGGTTTTTTGGAATTTTTTTGCGATTTCTTGCACAGCACTATGTAATGACCTCAAAACACTTTTACCATAGAGCGTGATTTGTATACTAATACATTTTGATATTTACATCACATAACCAGCTCCATACGTATGGATTTTCTGACGTAGTAAACTTGCTTTGCAACTTACCTGATACAGCACTCCTCAACACTCAATAAGTAGGCTAAAATGCATTGTTCCTTCAGAAAACGTTATCTCATGCTTGCTTTTGTTAACACTATCATTTAGGCTTAGTGTGGTACGTTAATTTCAAACACAATTGAGCACTGACCTTTTATCTCCATTCAACGTAATAAACCAAAAATAATAAAACTTTGCCAGAATCATGTTCATATGTTAAAACCAACACACTTTTAGCACCACTCACTGGACATTTCACTCTGAGAGTGTTGTGAAATATGCAAGAAGCAACATGATATTATTTTTCAGAAATGTCGCCACAGGCACATTTCAAATGAGCCTGGCATGGAATTTTGAGAAGAGACAGAGGCAGAAGAAACAATGTGAGAGATGGGAGGAATGAGTGAGCTGAGTGACAGTGGTTTGGCTCTTTAAATCATAAATCTGCTCTAAAGGGTCTTAAGTAGAGTTTGTCTCAGTGCCAGACCTAAATACATGAGGGCATGTAGAGGGCATCCCGCTCTCATGCCAACTTTCTTAGCAACACAAATGAGCTTTCATATAAACACCTCATCTGCAGATTCTGCTGGGATTACTGGCATGGAAATAACACTATCACTTGGGATTGTAGCTAGGCTACAAATTCTCCAAAGGAGAACTAAGCAGATACACCTCAAGAGACTAATCTTTATAGGATAAAGATCTTCAAGCACTGCTTAAAAATGTGCTCGACAGTGCAGGATTGAAAATTGCAGTTAAGTTAAAGCGCTCATAAGAAACATGCTTCAGAAAGCGCATGAAATGTATAGCAATGCAATTTTACACAATTAATTTAATGTTTTCTAGTGGTGCAAATCAGGAAATACTCACAGCAAACAGATGGCCGATGCACACCGACAGACCAATAGCCAGCGCTGCCGAACCTTTAAGATCACTGCGCTTGGGGTCACAGGTGGCAAAGACAGTGAAGACAAGCTCAAAAGTGATTATGAGCTCTATCACAATGGCATGACCAGTGGAGATTTCAGAATTGACCTGCAAGGGGCGATAGTGAATTATTTGTATAGCGTGAGCTTTATCGAATACTTGCTGGACACCAGTGTTTTTCAATCATTCTCCTGGAGGTCCCTACCACATACAAATTTTAGGGATCACACTAATGAGACATGCCTAATTTAGGTTATTGAGTACTCTACTAATGACTGATGAGTTTAACCAGGTGTAAAACTTCTAATCAACTGCCTTAAAGCGACTGCCCAAAACCAAAAACTCTGTCATCATTTACTCACCCTCATGTTGTTCTGTATGACTTTTTCTTCTGCCGAACACATTTGTGGAAGATATTTTAAAGAATGACTCGAGTGCTTTTTGCTCATACAATGAAAGTCAATGGGGTCCAAAACAAAACAGGACCCTATACATAGTTCCCACATGACGTCACAACATACGGGCATTTGCCGACCCGGCGCCATTTCTGTGGGCATGCTGTGGGCAGAACATTAGAAGAAGAAGCTGAAACGAGTTAATTTCGTGATAAAAAGTGAAAATGGTCATCTTCTGCTGGGTCAATGGATGTTCAAATCGTGCCGGAGGTACAGTTAAATTTGGATTTTACAGTATACCCGTCATTAGACTTCATGAATGTGACAAGACGAAGCTTTTGTCAGAACAACGATGGAGGTTATGGCTGGCGAGGATAAACAGGAAAGAAACTCCCTCAAAACACGCAAGAATTTGTTGTTTTTTATTGCGAGTGTACACAAATATAAGTTAACACTTTGCAGTTTGAATGATGTCCTGTTTGCAGGGACGTGCACAGACATTTTGAGGGGCAGGGGCTCAAGTGAAATAAAGGGCACTTCTCATAATTACGTTTTTTTTTTTTTTTTTTTAAACAAAAAAGTATATTAACGCAACTCTGACTTCTTTTTAAAAAAAATAATTTAAAAAGTTAATTAATTTTATCTTCCTCAAACTCACGCAATTGTTTCATTTTTAAAAGATGTCTACAAAATAATCAGTTCACACAGAAACCATGGTCTCCTTCACTAGGTTTATAGAGCAGCAAAGGAAACCATTCCACAATGTGCATGTTTTGAAAACATTTCCTATGCTACTAGTTTCAAGTATATATTTATTAATTGTTTAAATACTTTGTTTCACAAGCAAAATAACTTTTTAGCTTCATACAACCAAGCATCAGAATACTGAATTGCCTTAATGTTTTAAGCAAATACATTAATATTATTATTGCTATGCATGTACACACAGACACATACACAATAACTGGTGACTGACATGGACTTAGTTTCACATTTGAGGGAGGACTGTATCATCATCAAATAAAACCTTCAAAATCCACATTTAGATGGAGTTTGTTTTAAACCTACTACACTCTTAAAAATATTATGTGGCTTAGTAAATATTACAGAAATATTTAACTTTATTAACTTAATAAAATCTCTGAAAATCTTTACTTGATTGTTTGAATTAAACTTACCAAAATAATTGACTAAAAATTCAATAAAGGCCAATGTCATGCATGTATTTGTGGTTGTATGGAATACTATTTTATAAAGGTTTAGAGGAAATAAAAAAAAGTTAAATTACTCAATTATTTTTTAAATTACTAAATTATTATTTATTAATGTACCAGATGCAGTTACTCAGATTTACTACATTTTTTAGAGTGTATCCTCCATCTGTTTGCATCTGTAGATTTCTTCTAAATTCACCAGTTTAGATTTCTAAATTTCAGGGGGAAAGACTCTTGATGTAAGTCATTAACTGGGGACGTTCTGTATGCAAATTAGGCGTCAACTAGTTAAAATGCGCACATTTGACAGGGCAATGCAGGTAAATAGGATAAACAAAATAACTAAAGCATATCACCTTGATAGGCTATATGCTTATTTTATTACTAACTTATTTTATTACATGGCTTGGTTGAATTCCAATGTAGAATGCGTTGCCATGAAAAACAAAGCGTTGCTATGGACTCACAGGATTCTAACCGTAGAGACGGAGCGTACTATTTTCTTTAGCGGAAGCAATACAATCGGGTTTTAATCGGGAGAGAGAGAGAGAGAGAGAGAGAGAGAGAGAGAGAGAGAGAGAGAGAGAGAGAGAGAGAGAGAGAGAGAGAGAGGGAGCGCTTCAGAACTCCTGACCTGATATTTAGATATACTATTCTTCAATAAATATATTTGTTTGACAGGGAAGCTTTGCGCAAACAGGAATATATATTATTTTTTTTCAAAAATAAAAAAAAGCACCCCAGAAAAAAGGGCACTTTCTCTACAGGAATAAAAAGGGCAGGTGCTCAAGCCCCCTTTGATGTCTATGTGTGCACGTGCCTGCCTGTATGTACAAAATGACGAGGTATTAAAAACATACAAAAACAACATTGTTTCCACTGTTCGATCGCGCCCGCGACTCTCTCTCTCACTCACACACACAGACACAGACTGACGCACACACACACATTCCAGCCTCGCAATCTCAGATTATGTCCCTAAAGAACCCGCGTATAAAGTAGTTCCGCATTAACTGTTACATTAATTTGCACGCGAGTTTTATTTATTTTCATACCGTGTATATTCATATTCATGCACATATTTCCAGGCTCGGAATTGCTTACATGTGTTAAAACTCCTAGCCAATACCAGATAATGGTACACATGGATAATACAGTATCTGAGCCAAAGCTGCAAAATCAGTGCTCAGTTTAGCGCATACGGATCAACACCATTTCTGACTGAAATTTTCGCATTGTACCTCTCTCTGTCTTGTGTTAATAGAGTGTCTTTATAATCTCTGTCACTTTGTCTCTTCATGATTTTCGTAACATTATAAATAGGAAGAAATCTTCGAAATTTGCTTGTAAAACCTTGTAAACACAGCAGCTTATGCCCTCAAAGATGGCGTCTCCGGGGAGGTCACGTGACATTAATTGGCCTGTGGGAACTATGTACTGACTTTCATTGCATGGACAAAAAAAAAAAAAAGACGAGCCATTTTTGGGTGAACTATCTCTCTAATTAAAAAATACTCACAGAAGTCACTCCCAATCCTCCTCTCACTGATGCTGGTGTCACTCCATACAAGATGGCCGCCCCCACTATTGCCCCCAGGCATTGTGCCAACAAATAAAAAACACCCTTCGCCAGGCTCAGCTTCCGCGTGGCAACCATCGCTGCTGTAACGGCCGGGTTGATGTGGGCACCGCTGATGTGCCCGAAACACTGGACGAGGGTTGCAATGGATAAGCCAAAGCAGAGAGAGATGAGGACGAGGTCGGCAGGTGGAGGGTTCTCCTGTTTTGCTGTCCAGTTGATTGTGGATCCAAGACTAAGCAGCACGAATATTATCATGGCTAAAAACTCCCCCGAAACCGCTCGCCAGAATTCCTGAGTCCACACACCCTTGAAGGCTGCCATGACACGGTTATTGCATGAGCAAGACGACACACACCTCCTTAAAGGAATAAAATAAGAGAGAGAAAAAATGTTGGTGATATGTATTTGTGATTCATACCCATTCATACCATAAGACCACGAGTACACTTCTGGTGTGCATTTTTTCTGAATTTGGAATGTCACACTTTTGCTTTAAAGGGGTTACGACATGGATTTTAAAAAAATATTTTAATATGTTCCTTGATGTTCACTAAAAATGTTAATACAGTTCTTTGCACAAAAAAGTATATATATATATATATACACATATACATATACATATATATGGCTCATTTAAGGCTTGTCAGTGAACGGTCGATTTTATGATTAGCTAACGTCGCTGCATAAGAAACAGTATCAACGCCCACTCGCTATTGCATGTGTGAGTAAGTGTTTTGAAAACATAAACTTTATCCATATAAAACCATCATTTACAGACAAAACATTATGAAATCATTTACTCTGCTGTCAGATCCAATACAGTTCGCTGCTTTATCTTTCAACAAAAGTTTCTTTGCGGACTCTCCATTACACTGTGCCTCACTGACAAAACCATAGGCTCCGAACAAACAATATAATACTCTGAAGAGATCCAGGACGGCATTAAAATAAACCAGTAAAAGCATCCACTTGTTTCCAACACCGGGATCTTTCTGAAGCCTGTACAAAGACGCAAACAAGCCGTTTAAACTGGAAGCGTCAAATCGAATGTTCTTTCACTCTTCCATTTGTCCTCTTGTCGGGAGACTAAAGTGCGTTGAGTATGCCAGAAACTGAACGCACATCTGTAATACTGTATCATGCCTCTCTGGAGACAGTCATATGCAACATATAGCCCGTGAGATGTCACAGATCCCTCAATATCAAAACGAGTCGTTTTTGGAGGACGTTTTAAGTTACAAACTTGAAAGATGTTTAAATGGCACAAAGACCTCTAATTTGATTTCTCATGTCATGCCCGCTTTAATTAAAGCATTTAAGCCACATAAACTCCACAATGTGATCCAGGATGATTTGAGATGATCCAAAGTGCATCTTTGTTTTTTGACTATCTGTACAGTGGAATGGTCAATGTCACAAATGTACTTGTTTGACCTAAGAACAGTGCAGTATCTTACATAATGTTTCTACATGTTATAATGTTTGTTTTAAAAATCTTAAAACTTTTTTTTTAAATGTCAGATTTGTGAACATTTGCCCCCTACTGTAATTGTTATACTGTGGAGGAAAGAAGATTATTGCATTTATTGACAACAAAACAATGAGTGAGAATAGTGAGAGAATATACAGAAAACTATTTTCAAGCATCCTAGTATAAAAGACTCTTATAGTGTTTTGATCTATTTCTGCATGGTTTTGTTTGTCTCTTCATGCAGTTAATCTGTGCGCTCCTTCCAAGTGGAAATTCATCTAATTAGAGTGGCCTCAGTTTCCTTTCAAAAATAACAAAATGGATCTATTATTGACCAAACATCAACTGTTCAGTAGGCTATACATCAGCAAAATGCATATAGAATGCACATCATTAGCAACACTAATTACAAGGACACTGAAAACATCACGAAGAAAGAAAAATTAGGCCTTTGTTGTGGAATATACAAAATACATAAAAAAAGACCGGTAACCATAGTTTATAACAAGATATCTACAATTATTACTGTAAACTTTGATAACTTTGTATTGTTTACTGTCAGCAACATCAATTTAAAGGGATAGTTCACTTAAAATTTTACATTCTGTCATCATTTACTCACCCTCAAGTTGTTTCAAACCTGTATGAGTTTCTTTCTTCTGCTGAACACAAAGGAAGATATTTTGAATAATGTCAGAAACCAAACAGTTGATTTACCCCATTGACTATAGTAATTTTTCCCCCTATGGAAGTCAATGAGGTCCATCAACTGTCTGGTTACCAACATTCTTCAAAATATCTTCCTTTGTGTTCGGCAGAAGAAAGAAATTCATACAGGTTTGAACAACTTGAGGGTGAGTCCATGACAAAATGTAAATTTTTAAGTGAACTAACGTTATTCCTTTAACCATATGCAGAAGATTCAGATGCTTCTTAGTTTTTTGAAGAATATCCAGTATTAATTGATTAGGCTTTTACATCCCTACACTCTAAAAAATGCTGGGTTGTTTTAACCCAATTTTGGGTCAAATATGGACTAACCCAACGTTGGGTTAAAAATGCAATTTAAAAATGGACAAACCCAGCCTTTGGGTTACATTTTTAAATTGCATTTTTAACCCAACGTTTGGGTTAGTCCATATTTGACCCAAAATTGGGTTAAAACAACCCAACAACCCAGAGAAGAGTATACTCGAAAAAACCCAACTAGCTAAGACCAACAAAACATCTTAGACTGTTTTAAAATATAGAAGGCTATGCAATAATGCAGAACAGCAAGTGAAAATATAATGACTATGGAATTTTGGGGTAAACTGATAAACACTTCTGTCGCAGTTTACATTAAACGGTTCTCTATGAAATAAGATGACGATGATTGGATGATTTTAAACGTTCATATCGGGGATCAGGGATGTGTTGCCTTGCCTGGCAGGTGAAGCCAACTAAACGTCATGTGAACATTTCCCGTGTGATTAAAGAACAAAAACATCACTTTATAAACCAAAACTTCTTTCTATGGAGACAAAATCAACAAACTAACTTACCGAAGAAAGCCACGACTTCTGTTAGGAACCGAGACCCGCGAAAACGCCTTTCTCATCCCTGAACAAGCATCCTCTCAGTGGGAGAAGTCTACCTCAAACAAGACATCTGAACCACAGGATAGGTGTGATGATCAGTTACAGCGCGTGCTCATTTAATTATCAATATGTGTGTGAGTCTGCGTATTGTTCAGCATCTCCTCCCTCTGATTCACACACACACGCCCTCACGCGCGCGTTTCCCCGGTGCACCGATCAAAACTATTAAGTTCAATTAAACACGCCCACTTGAAACTACTCGCTGTTATGTGCCCTCGCGTCGTGCTTTTTTCATAACGACAGTAAGCTTTCACTCATTCCTCCATGAGCGGTGCATGAGACTCTAACTAAACACTGTAACAAATGATATGATCAACAAGTTATGACAACAAATGTTTTTACATTGCTTTAACTCAATGTTAAGTTAAACAATGTTTTAGCTTTTTTTTTTAAATAGGCCTAAGTTAAATACGTTTAAGTTAATACAAGATTCAACTAATTTTTTTAAAGTCAGTTTAATGTAATTATAAATTGAAATGACTTAAACCTCCAAGTTGGTTGTACTTAAAAATTCAAGGCAGCAGCTTTTTTTATTATATAATGTAACTAACTAACTAACTAACTAACTAACTAACTAACTAACTAACTAACTAATGCAACAAATCTTAAATATTTGTAATAATTCATAAATAAAACTCTAGTATATAAATACAACAACAACAACAACAACAGCAATATAAATAAGTAGGCCTAATAAGTAAATAAGCAAATAAACAAACAAACAAACAAGCACATCTGGACTTTAAAAAGTGGTTGAAAATGAACTGATGGGGCCTCAAGAATGCCAGATAATAATTAGGGTGCACTTGTCTGCCTAATTCATATTATGACATTACATTTTTACACTCCTTAGGTTATATCTATGTCCTTGTTTATCTTGATTTATGGAGGGACTTGTGTTTGAACCTCATACATCAGATAGTGAGCTCATATAGAAACATTTTCTATTTTCAATAAACTGGACAAACATGAAACAAAAAATCAAGTTTCTAAACTGCAGACTCTTTATAGGCAAATATTTCTCCGCCAATGCAATATTATTTTAAATTAAGAGATCAGTACATCCTATTCTGCACATTTTATTTATTTACTGTACATTTGAACATATATTTTTTTAAAGCATCAAGGCACCTAAACATGTAGGTGTTGATAATACAGAATAAAAATAAAAATATACAGTTATAGCATGCTAGTGATCTAGCACTTTTGCTCTTGAACTCACCTGAATCTGTCCAGGGCTCCACAGCTTGTCATGCCTTCCTCAGACTGTCTGGCAGCTCAGTGTGCTCCTCTCTCAGTGTTATGTTACCGGCTCTTCATGGTCAAATCAGAGCGGAGAGACCAAAGCACAGAGAGATGAAGCTTTCGGCACAATTGATCTGACAGCACTGACTAGACCAGTGACACACACCACTCACACATGCAGCACTCGCCTCATGGTATCACACACAGCATTACATGAGACCATCAAAGGCAAAACTATCTATCTATCTATCTATCTATCTATCTATCTATCTATCTATCTATCTATCTATCTATCTATCTATCTATCTATCTATCTATCTATCTATCTATCTATCTATCTATCTATCTATCACAGAAATATTTAACATCATAACATTATACATTTGTAATATTTTTGATCAATTGAATGCATCCTTGCTGAATTTAAGGATTCAATTCTAAAAAAACAACAACTTTACCAACCCCAAACCCCAAATTTTGACTCGGCCTCATCCAAAACACCCAGTCTCGTTGAT
Source organism: Abramis brama (assembly GCF_963993115.1). Lineage (NCBI taxonomy): Eukaryota > Metazoa > Chordata > Actinopteri > Cypriniformes > Leuciscidae > Abramis > Abramis brama. The sequence goes on from NC_139980.1 coordinate 13,159,156, forward strand.
GCAAATATTTTCCTTTGCATTGTGCGGTATACGCACAATATATATTAGATGTGTCCCCTGAGGATGAAAAAAGCTCTGATTTGTTTCTTGTGCCCAGAGTCAGTTGTAACCACTTCAGACACAAAACAACAGTCCATTTCCAAGCACAACACCTCAGAGTGCTGTAACCTCACAGAGCCACAGTCTGGATGGGGTGTAAAAAGTGAAGAATTCCTCCCACCTGAGTGTTATCAAATGAATATGTTCGTTTCATCACATATTGACCAGGGTTTGAACTGAACGTGTGACTCTAAAGGAGTGCTGTTTGTGTGTGTGCCTGTCTGTCAGGATCCAACAGATTTCCTGGTTGAGGTCGAATGCATTTGTTTAAGTAGTTTGTGAAAAGCCTTTGAAGAGAATCATATCCGATGGAGAAAATGCTGAAGGATTTGGGGTGTTGGAGGGCTGCCAGAAGAACTGTCATTGTAGTGTGGAAAGCAGCTGTTTAATTCTCTCTCTCTCTCTTTGTGAGTGGCAGGGTTATATGAAAGGTGTGAACATTCACTGGGACGTCTGTTAAATAAATAATGGAATATACTGCTGTATATTACGGGCAGTGTGTGAACGTGTTATATCCTCTCAGAACTTGATGTGCTCATTAGGAGGCTCGGAAACAATTCCTCATTGTGTATTTGTGTGTCACACACAAGTGTAAACAGAATTTCCATACAGTTTCTGCCAGGATCCATGTTTGTCCTGCAGTAACTGCTGTAATGATGAACAATTAACTAACTGTGCTGTCAGTGTTCCACATTTCATTTTCTCATTCCCTCTCTGAGCTGTTCAAGCATATGTTCTCTTACATTATGGCAGATGGATTATAAAATCATTAAAAGTCATCCCTGATAATATATTCAGACTCGATCCAAGTCACGAGAAAACAAATGCACATAAATACACACTGGTAATAATTGCAGTACGCTGATCTAAACTAAAGCCAACAACGCAAGCCAGATTAAGCACTGTATAAAGTCTATTAAATAATTGCATAAAGATTTCTCTCTTTGTTATGTTGGAATTTACAATGGCTTTGGAGGGGTAAAGGCGGCGGGAGATGTGTGTTTTTCTATATGAATGTGAAAATCCTCATTATTATACACATGAATGAACGGCTTTCCATTCTTACATAATAATGTAATTCAGAGCTCCAGAAAATGGAGGGAAAAAACACAACAGAGCCTGTGTGTGGAAATATTTATTTTCTGATGGTCAGATTTGCCTTCATCTGCCACTGTTGATTCTGGGATTTATGATCAATATGAAAGAATCAATTCAGAAATTCAGATCAGAAAGAAATAATTAATCAGGATTTACTGGAATAGTGGAAACATTTGTGCTTTGGAAAAGTATGTTGGTTTTTTTTTTTTTTTTTTTTTTTTTTTGGTGCCAGTACTCTATTTTATAACATTTTGGTTCTTCATAATTTTGTCTATTTTCCTAAAAGAGGAACTGTATACATTAAAAATGAAAGTATTAAGGTAAAAACTTATATATATTTAGAGAGGAATTCAGTACATAAAAATATACATTAATAGCATTAACAAAAAAAAAAAAAACATGAAATTATTTAGTTTAATACAGTACAGGACATTCTTGGCTTGCTTAGGGAAATTGTGGTCTGTTCATGATATCATATCTTTTAAAAAATATTCCAATAATGTTTTGGGGGTAGCCGACCGTCTGCTAATTGTAACAAGGTATTGAATTGAAAACTGCGGAATACTCATTTTGTTACATTCTTTTCCACTCTGTGGTCTGCATTAGTATCCCTTCACAGCGGATCTGACCGTGTGTTTGTGGAACATCACGCTCTATTCACAGACACGTAGCATTGTGGGAACAGCATGTGGGCAAGCATATATGTTTACTCACTCACTCCCAGTGTCCCAGAGCAGAGACAGGACAATCAGCCACGCGGGGGACATCGTGAACACTGCGAACACAAACATCAAATCTGCCACAGAACTTTACCCACATGGTAATGGACACTTGGCTGGAGCATTACGGTGCTATGCATTATGATATTAGAATCCCAGAGACACAAAAAGACTCTTGCCTTAAGGGAAACGGAGGAAAATGCCTTTGATCCTGTGGCAGTGGGGTGATGATGAATTGCAAACTAATTAGAAGGAAATAACATGGGCCTTCAAAACATAAAAATGTTCTGTTTGAGAGAATTAAATGCCTGTTTAGGTTTTTAAATGCCTGAGATGGTATCATTTGTTATTTTGCCATATTGCATTCTACAATGATCCCTCCCCCCTCTTCCTTCTCTCTCTCTATATAAAACAACAGCCTGGCAAGAAGATACTGTCCTCTTGAAGGAGAGAAAATAAATAACTAGTAGGCCTAATCAATATAGTTGTCACATCCAGTTGTTATAGTTGTCAGTGCCTTTGATCTCCACCAGAGGGCACTCCTCCCTAGTCACTTGCTTTCCCATCATGAACTTCAATTCCCATAACCCATTGCCTAGACTCATTATTGTTTGATCCCTTCCACCTGTGTGCCATTATCTGGTTAGCTCTGCCTATAAGCCCGGTTCTTTCTGTCACTCGTTGCAAAGTCTTGTTTGTGTCACATTGCAATTTGTAGCGCGCACTCTTTGATCATCTGCCTGGTTTCTTGGATTTTCCTGTTTGCCTCTGATTTGGACTCAGTTATGGTTTGGATTGTTTGCCCAGTGTTTGTGTTCTCTTGCTTGTTATTTGAATTATGATTTTGGATTACCCAAATAAAATTGCACTTGGATCCTCAACCCATGTGTTTCGGAGCAGTTCATGATAACAGTTACACTGTTAGAAAAATCTGTAGAAATTACAGTATTACTGGCAGCTGCTTGCCAGTAACTTATTGTAGATTTAAATTGATGTTATTTACTGGCAACAATTTGTTCAAAATTAAATGAACATTAAACATTAACAAGTCTTTATCTTTACAGAATAAAACTAAAATAACAGCCTCATGCAAAGCATTCTGGGAACCAAAATCTGAAGGAAAAAAAAACAGAAAAAGGTTGATGAAGATTTCTGGTTCCCAGAATGCTTTGCATTAGATTGTTATTTTATAGTTTTATTCTGTAAAGACAAAGACTTGTTAATGTTTAATGTTAATTTAACTTTGAACAAACTGTTGCCAGTAAATAACATAAATTGAAATCTACAGTAAGTTACTGGCAAACAGCTGCATAACTACAGCAAATTTTTTACAGTGTACCAGTGTTATAGGAAGTTACAATATTGTGTTACTTCATAAAAAATAACTAATTGCATTACTAATTAATTAATTTGGTCAGTTTGCGTTACTTATTTAACAACAACAACAACAAAAAGTTCTATTTTTGGCTAATTTAAAAGGCCCTTTCACACCAAAAGTGAAATGAATAAGCCTCAGGCTGAAGGAAATGCAAATTCAAGTCTGTACTGTAGAGCAGGGTTCACCAATCTCGGTCCTGGAGGGCTGCTGTCCTGCAGAGTTTTGCTCCAACCCCAATTAAACACACCTGAACCAGCTAATCAAGGTCTCACTAGGCATACTAGAAACTTTCAAACAGGTGTGTTGGAGCTGGTTGGAGCTAAACTCTGCAGGGACAGCGGCCCTCCAGGACTGAGATGGGTGAACCCTGCTGTAGAGTACAGCTCAAACAAACCTTTCTGGATTGCAGAAAAATAAGACGCAGCAAAATGTTTAACACCTACTTCAAAAAAAAATAAAAAAATAAAATGAAACAAATGTGATGTTTCTCTAAAGTCATTTTTTAAAAGTTGGTATGGTTGAATTGGATCATTGAATGTCAGCAGCAAAGACATTGGTTAATAAAGTGAGATTAAATACATAAAAGTATATTTGTGTAATTTAACCAATTCAATTCTAAAGAGCAAAACATTGGTTAAGAACTCTTTTTAATGCATCCTCTGCAAATAACCGAAGATGTTTTTAAAGAACTAAGCCTTTAAAAGTGTCTGAAGAGCACTTTGAACTCTTCACCTTTGACATGGATTATTTTTAACGTGATGTCCAGATCTGATTTACATCTGCAGCAACATTATTTTTAGAAACGGAGCCGGTAGGCTGGCACTTTGTAGGGGGTGTCATATCCACCAGAAGACCACCTGCCTGGAGGAAGCCATCTATAACTCATGTAGCTCATCTGATCCACTCAATCAACAGTTTCATTCTCTTTGTGTTCAGCTCACAGATTTCAAAACAAGATGTCTGAGCAGATTGCAGAGTTGGGATGCATTCCATATCAGTTCAGTTGATGCACTGAAACTAAATTCACCAATTAAATCACTTTTATATTTCAGCACCACTGTGTCGCGGATATAACAGAAGATCCCAAGTGTTCAAACAAAGCAATGAAACACAAATAACTTCATTTTTGTGTTGAGTCAGAAACTGCTTAAAATGGCATCTTAAATCCAGCTTACACTTCAGCAAAATTATAAAAAGAGTAATTATTATAGAAATAATATGCTTTAAATAATATAGTTAAAGCTGCAGTCTGTAGTTTTTCTTCTTTGTCGCCATCTCTGTTTGAAATCTGCAATTGCAGTTATTTGCAGAATGATCAACTTTACGTGGGTTGTGCCTCGGCACGGCACAGCGCGGATGAATCCAATGTTTTGAGGAGAATTGCAGCTGTCAGTCGCCGCGTTGGTGTGGATACTGTCATTCAGAATCACAGATTCTACTTTTTGGAAGTATGACCAACATAAGAATTTTCACCAGACAATGTCATCTGAACAAGTAAGTAACATCCACTTTTGTTCTGAACAACTAAGGGAAAAAAGCATGGCAGTAAATCGTGCTGATTAAATCTAACGATCGCTTATCATATCATGTCAAACCGTGTAAATTATACTTTGTTCTCAAATTGTTAATGTTAACAACATCAGCATTGCGTGACTACATTTAATGCTCTTCCAATATTTATCCTTATTTTCGCATGGGCCCGGTTGCAGTCTCTTTTTTTCTGTAGCCACTCCGAAGTCCAAAGTCTGTTGCATTTTACAACGGGTGAATCTCCAGTTGTCACTGGTGACTGTCATTTGAACCTTTCTGGACCCGCCCTCAAATTGATGAGTATAATTATATCAAGTGCTGTGAGAAAAGGTTATAAATCTCCACCTCCAACATCCTCACACGCAATATAGCCTACTAGCCAAGACTCCTTCTTTATGTGTACAGATGTGACGTAATGATGCAAAGACATCAGAGGCTCGAATTTCCCGCGGAAATCCACCAGTACCACTAGAATTGAAAACATAATTAAAAGCTTACCGTTTTGAATTGAGCTAAGGCAAGCAGATAGTTTTGAACACTGGCTGGTTATGTACTTGCTCAAAAATTTATTTTGGATCATTTTTAACCCAAAAAAGTTACAGACTGCAGATTTAACTGCAAAATGAATGTAATGCTTTTGGACACTTAATTGCATTTACATGAATTAGCTGTCTGCTTTTTTCCCCCATTTAAGTAGAACTTAAGTAGCCTAGATCTTTACATGTAATATCATAATTACTTCTATTGTCTTCAAAAATATGGTTAACGTGTACTGCCAAATATACTGTCAAGCATTTATAAACTAAAATATACTTTACTGGCATTTATTGAAACTTGTATGTCATGTATTTAAACACATTCATATTATTACACATTTGTAATGATGAAGTTGCAATGTAGTAGCCTACATTTAAAATTTAGTAACTTTAAATGTAATATCAAATAACATACTAGATACATTATGATCAAGACCTTTACATGTGCTTTATGTATGTTAGTCAACACATCAAAATGAGTGTACGATTATTTAAACAATGATTTAATTACAAAGTGAGCTTTTTAAAAGTGTACTTAAATGCGCAACAACTCTAAAGTACACTTATGTGGCTTTTTATCTCATTAATATTATCTGCAAGTACAGTTTATTTTTTATTAATATAGTTTTTAAGATTTGAAGTACATTACAAGTGCACATTAAACAAGCCAAACAGACCAGCAAACCAGCTTTGGCTAGCTTAAGATGTATTTTTCAGCAGGGTTCCTGACATGAAATGTGTTTGCTGTGCATTTGTGCGTTCATGCATGCACAGGAAGTGAAGGATGACAACGCTCTGATTTGTTGAGAATGCCACACAATGAGCCACAGCAGGGGACGCAGAGACAATAAGCAGTAGCGTCTCTCAATTGGGACAATAAGCAGTAGCGCCTTTCTCCTCAGGGTTTAAATGTGAAGTAGGACAGAAGACTGAAAGAAGAAAACTTTTTTTTAAAAGGAAGAGAAAGAAGACTAATAAATGTGAGATAAAATCCTTTCTTTCTGTGCTTTGAAAGGGCCGTTCTAATGATTCGGCACACTGACATAAAGTGACACACTTTCTTTCCGGCAAAAAAGCCCACAAACAAAGCAAGAAATGATGCTCTACAGCGGCCCCTAGTGACTAAAGAGTATAAAGCACTCTTCGGATAAAGACTTCAGTCAGAAGTGCTCAAAGCAACCTCCAGAGAGCAGCAGCACACTTTAACACGGACACAAAAACCTGCAGACGAACACACACACACGCACGCACAATCCTACACGAACACACTGACAGGCAGAGATACACATAAAGCTCACAATGTACACATTCCTCAAACGTTCCAGGGACCTTTCGACAGGGTTTCCGCGGGGCATTAAAAAGCATCAAAAGTCATTAAATGGATTTTGCGAAAATTATAAGGCCTTAAATGGCATTAAAAAGCATTACATTTTAATCCTACAGGCATTAAACATTTAGATAGTTTTGAAGAAAATTTTATATTATCAATTTATTTGAATATAGCCTTCAAAATTAATCATTTTTATTTGCTGTATGTAGTGTGATAAACACGCGGAACCAGTTTGGTAATTGATTCCGGCCGGAGCAAAATTGCCGTGATGCGGAGGTGATGTGGGTCATTTTGAACAGCATGAACAACAGGAATAAAACTAGACCAGAAAAATGGGAAAGTGCAAATTCCAGCATAAGTGCCTGGAAGACAAACAATTTAGGACATGGTTGCAGTCCGCTGGTGGTCAAAATAAAGAAGGATTTTGCAGCGTTTGTAAAAAGGTATTTAAGTTGGGTAGCTACATATGGAAATCAACGCCGTAAAATCTCACATTATGCAGTCTGACAGCCACAAATCCACGGTAAAAGGCAAACAGCAATTAACTATGTGTAGTTACTTTCCCTCATCAGCTTGACATCCGCTGTTAAAGCTCACTTTGCGTTTTTGTGCAGATGATTTGTTGACATGCAATGTTTTGTCACGTTACTCTCTTTTGACTGTCTTGAGTGGTATAATTGTTGATTACTGTCTGTGTACGTGGCTTAAAAAACAATATTAGGGCTGTCAACATTAACGCGTTAAAGCCATAGACTGTAAAAAAATATGGACGTAGTGTCCGTGACGTCACCCGTAGGTTTCTGAAGAGCATTTTTGAAGCCTAAAGTGGGCGGAGCCGGCCGTCGCCATCTTGGCCTTGCATCACTCCCGGATAACAGAAAATAGACAAACAGGCGGGGCGTGAGTGGAGCTGAGGAGCCTGGCTATCTGAAATCACCTAGCTCGACGTGATCGAGTTAGCTGATGATGTAAAGCCAATTAAACGTTCCTATTTTTGCCCTTCGAAATATTATAATAGTTAAAAGACATGGCTACAAGTGAGACTGTGTATTACTTCAAGAGTGTTTGTGTATGACAGTGATTTATGTGCATACATGTCCGTCACTCTTTCATGGTCCGTCAGCGCGGCATCGCTCAAGTTCGTAGAGAGCTTATTCAGTCCATTTTAAATTCTGATTTCGGCCGCCTCTCAAATGGGTTATGGTTTAACCGTTAAACCATAGATATATTGCCTTTGAAGTGCAAGTAAATGCGCTAGAAAATCCGCGCTCATTCATGTGCATTTATTGCACGGACGGAGAAAGCGCCGACGCCTGCATGATTTCATCTGACGGTAACTTACATAAGCATATTATAATCCATCTGTTCCATGGGAGCAGAACGAACGAGCATTTATTGACGTTTTAAATTTGAAAACCCCAAAAAGCAACGAAATTGTCAGACATCCATTAGTGCATGTTCACAGAGGAAAACAACTGAAATACAGCGCTGGTTGTTCTCTCGAACGATAACGACGGAATCCAAAGACGTGGGCTTTGTAACGTTACCCAAGTATTAAATTGTATGAAATAATAATCCCGAAAAAAAAGCACAAACACTGCAGAGATGGCAAGTTCAGCAGCTAACATTGCTGAGGTGAAGTGACGGCTAGTAACAGCAGACAAACGGCTAGCACTGACAGCGGCAATCCATCTGTCACTCAAGTGGCTTGGCCACACCCTTAAATTTAAATATTAATCAACTAAACGGACGAGTTATAAAATAATTCACCCCCCTCACAGTTGTTATGAAGGGCAAAATTAGCTGTATAGACCAAATCCACATACAGACACCAGGCTTTAAACACGTTTTTTTCTGCTGTAAAATTTGGCGTTTTAACATGGGGGAGATACAGATTTGACTCACTTCTGACAACAGCCTCAAGCGGCCAGTCAACGAATTGCAGTTTAACTCACTTCCGTGTTGGTTTCAAGAGAGAGATGGGGAGGTTGCCGCTTGGTTAAAGCATGCAATTAATTTTTGTCCAGTTTAACGCGTTAAAATATTTAACGCAAAACGCAGCATCTGTTAATTTTTGTCATTCTTTATATAGCCTATATATAATATCCGTGGTTAGTCATGGGTCGTTTATGGCAGTAAAAATGTAAAAAATGGCATTAAAAAAGGCATTCAATTATTTAATTTGAAGATACCTGGAGAAACCCTGTTCGAGATAAGTGCTAAAACATTTCGGAGTCAAGACTGACCTCTGAATAATAAACAAATGGTACAATACATTATAGAAAAGGCCTGTGTGTCTGTGTGTTTGCATTTCTGTGTGTGTATTCTTCAGAGTTAGTGGGTGAAAAAGCTATATAAGATCTACGTCCTCTGAGTTGCAGAGAAATGTTTTTGTGTGTGTTAAATGTAGACACAAAGCAGCTCCACTGTGAAGCATTCACATTTAATAACCTTCATAATAATAAAAATCTATCTTGGTAAAAAATAAATAAATAAACAGCTCAGTCTGAACCCACAAGCAGGATGGCAGTAAATAAGGCCAGAGCTTCAATAATGTTCTTCATTCATATATTAGGGATGTGCCGATATACACGCCCGGCCAAAAAATCGCAGTCGCTGTTTGGATTTAAAGGTCCCATGACATGGATTATTTTATTATTTTATAATGTTTCCTGGGGTGCCCTTATAATGGGCACCCCAGGATGTTTGTTCAGTATGTTTTTTAGATCAAAAATTGTCTAAATTGTCTATGTAGAAATAAAAGGCATTTTCCCAAGCCTGAGTTTAGCCTCTGATTTGAACGCTCTGTTTGAAGGGGCGTGTCTGCTGTGGGACTTCAGTGTAAACGCCCACTGCTGTGATTGGCTGACATGCTTGCATATGAAATAGCTAGTATTACATGTGGAACTCTCTCAAAAACTTTTACTACTACAGCTATTATACGTTTTTACCATTACAGCTATCGAGATTAACGAATCATGAGAAGTTTTTAAAGTATTTAGATCTATTCCCATCACATAAAAGGTTGCAGTGATGAGCATTGAGCAGATGACAGTCTGTTGATCGCGTGAATGAATATCTTATCATTGCAACGCAGTTTCTGCACTCTGACTAATGCTTTCACCAATGCAAATGTCACGGGTGACAAATGAAGAGGCAGAACCTTTGTGCACGGTCATGATTTCCGGGGGGAGCACTTTCGGTGTGGGACCCGAGAGCGCTCCGGTTCCTGTAACTCCGGGCAAAAGCATTAACTGGCGATTGATTCGTTGGTCTTTCTTTTCGTGTCGTCTTCGAGGTTAGTGTTGGCTGGTAGTTGTTCGTTTTGGATCGTCTTCTGTGTGTGTTTTCCAGTGTGTGCTCCAGCCGTTTGCGTCTCCGCCAACGTGGGTTCGTCAGTCGGGTGCTCCAACTAGTGTGTTTGTTCTGGATTGGAAGAAGAATTGGATACTTGGAGAGTGGAGATCGAATTATCAGCGGGAATTCATCATTAAGGAGAGATAAGTGTTATACATTGCTTAGATTGTGATGTGATGGATGTTTTGGAAGATACAATGGAACTTTATGACTTATAACTTATCTTTTGGAGAGGATTGGACACCTTATGCTTTATTGTGGATGTTAAGGAGATTGTATTGAAGAATTGAGGATTGGAAGTCCCTGCCAACGCCCTAAGCTGTGAGTTATGAAGATTTGCAGTGCTATACATTGATGTAATCATGTGTGCTGTTCTGTGTGGAATCACGAGTGGGAGTGCATAGCGAAGGCATGAGGAGATCCAGCCCATTTATGAAAATAATATCTTTTCTGTCTCGGAATCCGATGAACGAGATCAACCAGTGGTGAACTCCTTTCCATTACTTCTTTAACTAGATAAGTCAGTGGATGGTTTTCTTTTCACTGCTTCCGGTATTATTATGTCTCCAGCAATGTCCGCTTCAGCGTTGTTGAAGCAACGATATCCATTTCTGTCCGCCTGAGCCCCGTGAAGAGAACCAGTCCAGCTTCGCTGAAGAAGCCACCATTCTCTGTCCGCCTGAGCCCCGTGAAGAGAACCAGTTCAACTTCGCTGAAGAAGCCACCATTCTCTGTCCGCCTGAGCCCCGTGAAGAGAACCAGTTTAGCTTCGTTGAAGAAGCCATCATTCTCTGTCTGTCTGAGCCCCGGTGAAGAGGAATAAGCCAGTACAGTGTGGGCTAACTGCAAGAAGTCGAAGCTCTCTTTATTTTTAATTAGTATTTTTCAATTAAATAAAACCTTTTTTTAAATCTTATTCATTTTGTTGGTCCTTTGTCTGCCTGTGTGCCCGTGGTATCGGCTCCTCACAGTGGTGTCCCAAATTCAAGAGGGGTGTGGCTGGGTCATCTCCTTGTAGTTGCCCACCCCGACCTGTGACAGTAAAGTGGCTTAGTCGGCAGGATTACCACTGTGAGTTGTAGCGGTCACGGATTCGTCATGGCAGACGAAGAGGTGAGAGCCATAAGACCTCAAGTTATGCCGGTGTTTATGGGCGCCTCCTGGGCACAACGTTATGGAGGACCGGGATCTGAGTTGAGTCTCCCGGACTGGAAAACACAAATGGAGTACCTGGCAAGTCTCCAAGGGTTGAGTGACACACAGAAGACACAGTTTGTTTTAGGCTCCCTAGAGGGGGAAGCCAGGAGGGAAGTCCTGGCTGCGCCCAGTGCTGCACGAGCTACTGCCAAAGCCCTTTTTGATTTCCTGGCAGAATTGTATGGCGACGCTACTCCGGTAGCCGCCCTCCGGGCCCAATTCTTTAACTTTCGTCAGGGGCCGAGGCAAACTCTGCGGTCTTATTCGCTGAGGTTGAGAGAACAGTTTGCTCGGTTGAAGGGACGACCGGATCATGGTCTGGGGGACGGAGACTCCTTACTGCGGGATCAGTTTGTCTTGGGGCTCCGGGAAGGACCCGTTCGTCGGAGCATACGGCTCCAGCTCCGCTGGGACCCCGCATTGTCTTTTGAAGATCTCAAACAGGAGGCCTTGGCCTTAGAAATGGATCAAGGTGAGACGGCCGACCCACCAGTTTGTACAGCTGTTAGTAGTGCATGTGCTTTGACCCCCCCTACACCAGTCGACTGGAAACAGGAGCTGCGGACAGAACTTCTGGAGGATGTTAAGGGACAGATGGTTGAATTGTCTAAAACACTCTTGGAGGAATTACGTTGGGGTCAACGTAGCAGCATGCCAACGAAGTTGTGGAGAATCGGGGCACATTAGTCGACTGTGTGGTTCCAGACGTAGTTCTCAAGGGGGTTTTTAGTTTCACCGGCCACTGTGGGTCAAGTGGTCGGGACCCCTTTGAGTGACCCCCTTTGTATGCCTACTCCCAGAGATGACTGGGTTGGGCATTGCCCCACTGTGGAGATCCAGGTTAACGGGGTGAAGATTGAATGTCTGGTGGACACGGGCTCACAAGTCACCTTGTTCTCCAAAAGCTTGTCCAGAGAGCTTTTTCAAGATCAGCGGCTCCAGGGAGCAAAGGCTTCGCGACTTATATTACGGGGAGCGAATGGACTCGATATCCCTTACACTGGGTATATGGTCGTTGACTTCCACATCCAAGGAGTCCCGGTACAGCAGAAGGGAGTTGTCATTGTCAGAGATCACTGCCTGGGTACTCATCGAGCTTTGCTTGGTATGAATGTCATCTCTAACTGCTGGGAAGAATTGTTCAGGAACAGGCCGGCTCGGACATCCCTGGCATCCGAAAAACGAGAGTGGGAGCGTATTCTGACTGACTGCCGTAGGATTCATGCAGCTGGCCGCGAAGAGGAGCTGGAGAGTGTCGGTCGAGTGACCTGCCGGTACGCTCTTATCTGTTCCGGCACAGAGTGAGACAGTTATCTGGGCCAGGCTGCCCACAAGGACTTATGGGCCTGATGACTGGGTTCTTATTGAACCCCATCTGGACTGCCAGTCCATTGAGGTGGCCCGAGGGCTGACTGTAGTCCATCGAGGTAGTCTCTCCGTACGAGTGCGGAATGTCAATCCTTATCCGGTTACGCTTTATCGCCATCAACGTCTGGCCCGAGTCACTGCAGTGCACCCCCAGCAAGTGAGGGAGGGTAAAGATGTCTGTTTTAGTCAAGTGAGCTCTGCGGTCGTGGAGGTGGCTGTTCGGCAGGTGGGACCGGGAATGGATCCCCGGGGGAACGGGGTGCCGGACCATTTGATGGGGGACTCCCTAAAAGGAGAGGGCTTGGAAGAGGGGCATCAACTCCAGCTCTGGGACTTCCTGAAGAAATGGCAGCATGTATTCTCTACTCATGACGAGGATTATGGTTGTACGGGGGTTGTGAAGCATCAGATCCCCACGGGTGACGCAGCACCCAGCAGAGAGCGATATCGACCAGTACCCCCCACTCTTTATTCTGAGGTTCGTACTTTGTTGAAGGAGATGTTGGATGGAGGGATCATCTGGGAGAGTAGTAGCCCTTGGGCGGCTCCAATTGTTCTAGTACGGAAAAAGACCGGTGCTTGGAGATTCTGTGTTGACTACAGGAAGTTGAATAGTGTGACCAAGAAGGATGCGTTTCCACTGCCGAGGATCGAGGACTCTCTTACCAGTTTGACGCAGGCTGCCTGGTACTCGACGTTGGATTTGGCCAGTGGATACTGGCAGTTACAGGTGGAGGAGAGGGATCGAGAGAAGACCGCCTTTACCACTCCCTTTGGGCTCTTTGAGTGGGACAGGATGCCTTTCGGGCTGTGCAACGCCCCCTCGACCTTCCAGTGGCTGATGCAGCGGTGCCTGGGGGGACAATTAGTCGATACCACTCTTGTCTGTCTGGATGATGTGATTGTCTTCTCTCCAGATTTCGCCTCGCACCTGCTCCATCTAGAGAGAGTATTCCAGGCTATGGAAAAATACGGGTTGAAGTTACGTCCAGACAAATGCCAGCTGTTTAGGCGAGAGGTGATTTTTCTGGGGCATAAAGTCAGTGCTGCAGGAGTTTCCCCCGATCCAGAGAAAGTGTCCGCTGTCCAGAGTTGGGAACCACCGAGAACTGTCCGCCAAGTAAGGTCCTTTTTGGGCTTCGTGGGGTACTATCGACGCTTCATCAAAGGCTTCTCTGGGATCGCAAAACCTCTAAACCGCTTTCTCCAGGGCACGGGACACCCTCGTGGTCGAAGATCTCCATCCGTGAACTGGGATGCAGCATGTGAAGCAGCATTTCAACACCTCAAGCAGGAGCTTTTGCAGGGTTTCAAGCAGGAGCTTTTGCAGGGAACAAGGAGCTTAGGCCCCGATTCTAGCCTACGCTGATTTCACCCAACCGTTCGTCTTGTACACCTATGCCAGCAATGCAGGATTGGGAGCAGTTTTAGCGCAGCGACAACAAGGAGTTGAGAGAGTCATTGCCTATGCCAGTCGGAGCCTTCATCCAGCAGAACGAAACGCCTCCAATTACAGTTCCTTCAAGATAGAGCTTCTGGCAGTAAAATGGGCTATGAGTGAGAAGTTTAAAGATTACTTGTGGGGAGCTAAAGTGACGTGGTGACCGATAATAATCCTCTGGTCCACCTACGGACCGCTAAGTTGGGGGCAGTGGAACAACGCTGGGTGGCCCAGTTAGCCAACTATGATTACCAGCTTCAGTACCGGCCTGGCAGAGAGCATACTAATGCCGATGTATTGTCCCGATTTCTGGTGGCTGGTGAGCGTAGTCAGATGTCGCTCTCTTCTTTTGAGCCGGAGGAAGGACTGATGGTGGGGGTAGTAGAGACCCCTGGAACCCGACTGGATGGAGTGCCAACAAATTTTGTTGAAAGCTTACCATACGTACATTGGACATCAAGGACAGGAGAGGACGTTGTCCTTATTGAGGAGATACTTCCACTGGTCTGGAATGGAAGCGACGGTTGAGGCATTTGTACAGAGCTGTCTTCGATGTATGCTCTTTAAGAGAAGGAGGGAGGCAAAAGCTCCGTTGGTCCCTATGCGCCCTAGAGCGCCGTTACATATTGTGGCGATGGATTTCTTGACGCTGGGTCGACCAATGGACCGGTTTCAGAACATCTTGGTGGTAACGGACTTGTTTACCAAGTACGCATGGGCCACCCCTACTTCAGATCAGACAGCTGTGACAACTGCAAATGTGTTGTGGCGAACAGTAATCCAGCCCTTTGGATGCCCCGAGACCCTTCACTCGGATCAGGGCCCTAACTTTGAATCTAGGGTCATCCAAGAGCTGAGCTGCCTGTATGGGTGCCGAAAGACCCATACCACCCCGTATCACCCCCAGGGCAACGGGGGATGTGAAAGGTTCAATCAGACCCTGCTGGGTCTACTGGGAACTCTGGAGGCCGAGCAGCAGAGTCAGTGGACGGAATGCCTCCCCTCCTTGGTACAAGCCTATAATAACAGCGTGCACAGTACAACGGGGTATGCCCCGTCATTCTTAATGTTCGGGAGACACATGCGCTTACCAGTTGATATGCTCTTGGGGACACAGCCAGTAGAGGGAGCTCAGAGTACGACGGAGTGGGTGGGCCGACATCATCGGCAACTCCACTATGCTTATCAACGGGTCACAGACCACCTGAGTGCAGCAGCAATCAAGAACAAACGCTTGTATGATCGAACAGCCCGAGAAGCTCCTTTGTTGCCCGGAGAGTGGGTTTTGGTGAGAGATAACCGACGCCAAGGGAAGGGAAAGCTCAGTGACCGATGGGAGAACACGCCGTATGTGGTGGAACGGCAGCAGGGGCCTGACTTACCTGTGTATACGATCCGTCCCGAAGGAAGGCTGGGTCTGGAACGAGTGCTCCATCGAAATTTACTCCGGCCTTGTCCAAATTATCCAGCACCGGTTGAAAAGGCCCCCGTAGTACCTGTGGCTCCTGTATTCCCGCATATAGGATGGGCTGTGCTTCGTAGAATCCCTGAGCCTGAGGCAGTTGAAGCAGCCCCGCCGTTGCTGGCCCGGCGGTCACAACGTGATACACGGGGTAGACCCCCTGAAAGGTATGGTGAATGGTCTGAAGTTAACCGGTCCTAGGGACTAGAACCGATTGGTGGGGGGGGATGTCACGGGTGACAAATGAAGAGGCAGAACTTTTGTTCGAAAGAACCTTTGTGCACGGTCATGATTTCCGGGGGGAGCGCTTTCGGTGTGGGACCTGAGAGCGCTCCGGTTCCTGTAACTCCGGGAAAAAGCATTAACTGGCGATTGATTCCAGGTGTGAGAAGAACACAAATCAGCGGTGATTGGAAATCACAGTGGGAGGAAGAGATACAAAAGGGCTTCATCTTCTGAACAGTTCGTTGGTCTTTCTTTTCGTGTCATCTTCGAGGTTAGTGTTGGCTGGAAGTTGTTCGTTTTGGATCGTCTTCTGTGTGTTTTCCAGTGTGTGCTCCAGCCGTTTGCGTCTCCGCCAACGTGGGTTCGTCAGTCGGGTGCTCCAACTAGTGTTTGTTCTGGATTGGAAGAAGAATTGGATACTTGGAGAGTGGAGATCGAATTATCAGCGGGAATTCATCATTAAGGAGAGATAAGTGTTATACATTGCTTAGATTGTGATGTGATGGATGTTTTGGAAGATACAATGGAACTTTATGACTTATAACTTATCTTTTGGAGAGGATTGGACACCTTATGCTTTATTGTGGATGTTAAGGAGATTGTATTGAAGAATTGAGGAGGATTGCAGTGAATCACGAGTGGGAGTGCATAGCGAAGGCATGAGGAGATCCAGCCCATTTATGAAAATAATATCTTTTCTGTCTCGGAATCCGATGAACGAGATCAACCAGTGGTGAACTCCTTTCCATTACTTCTTTAACTAGATAAGTCAGTGGATGGTTTTCTTTTCACTGCTTCCGGTATTATTATGTCTCCAGCAATGTCCGCTTCAGCGTTGTTGAAGCAACGATATCCATTTCTGTCTGTCTGAGCCCCGTGAAGAGAACCAGTTCAGCTTCGCTGAAGAAGCCACCATTCTCTGTCCGCCTGAGCCCCGTGAAGAGAACCAGTTCAGCTTCGCTGAAGAAGCCACCATTCTCTGTCTGTCTGAGCCCCGTGAAGAGAACCAGTTCAGCTTCGCTGAAGAAGCCACCATTCTCTGTCTGTCTGAGCCCTGTGAAGAGAACCAGTTCAGCTTCGCTGAAGAAGCCACCATTCTCTGTCCGCCTGAGCCCCGTGAAGAGAACCAGTTCAGCTTCGCTGAAGAAGCCACCATTCTCTGTCCGCCTGAGCCCCGTGAAGAGAACCAGTTCAGCTTCGCTGAAGAAGCCACCATTCTCTGTCCGCCTGAGCCCCGTGAAGAGAACCAGTTCAGCTTCGCTGAAGAAGCCATCATTCTCTGTCTGTCTGAGCCCCGGTGAAGAGGAATAAGCCAGTGCAGTGTGGGCTAACTGCAAGAAGTCGAAGCTCTCTTTATTTTTAATTAGTATTTTTCAATTAAATAAAACCTTTTTAAATCTTATTCATTTTGTTGGTCCTTTGTCTGCCTGTGTGCCCGTGGTATCGGCTCCTCACAGTTGTGTCCCAAATTCAAGAGGGGTGTGGCTGGGTCATCTCCTTGTAGTTGCCCACCCCGACCTGTGACACAAACATGATGTAAATATAGTAAGAGCTTCATTGTGCAGTGTAACAGCGTCATTGATTTCATAACGAGTTTTGGCAAGTGTCCAGATAAACTTGCTCTGTGTGATTGACAGCTTGGGCGATTGGAAAGGGATTGTTCTTTCTGTATATATTTTAATCACAGTTTAATTAAGATTATTTTCATCCTACTAAGAGAACGACGTGAAGTTGATCGTTTAGTCACTGGCTTGATTTACTGATGCATAAACAGTATTGAACGATTTTGAGAGAAAGATTATCTGTCTGAACTTGAACAATTACACATCAGAAATTCACATAACCCACTGGTTCTTCAGAGGCTCGAATGAAGGAACTTAAAAAATACTTTTGTGTTCATTTGTACATCCAAACATTGAGCAACTGCCATGCTTCGCTCGTTTGCAAGCCATGATGTCTCTTGAGGAAAAACCAATATCGCGCTCGCACAGCTCATTTTCTCATGGGAGGGCCAAATTCTCTTTGCGGGCAAAGAAGAGAAAGGGGAGGTAACCTTTCCCCTTATGACGACATAAGGGGAAGATGCCAGATTCGCCTGTCTGAGCTTTCATTTTCTCAAAGGCGAAGCAGGATACCCAGGGCTTGGTTTCTACACCTATCACAATTTCTAGCCACTGGGGGACCATAGGCAGGCTAGGGGAACTCATATTAATGTTAAAAAAACTCATAAAGTGAAATTTTCATGCCATGGGACCTTTAAATAGGCAAATGTTTAAGAGTCTATGATTGGATCCTTATTGCAGTGATTATTATGTTTCTAGCATGTTGTTCTTCTAATCCTAACTGACACATCATGGCCATATTTCAGGATGACAAAGTCAAGTTTCATCAAGCTCAAATTGTCTTGATGGAAATAAATGTAGTGATGTTTTTTTTTTCCCATCAAGAGGTGCATCAATATTTGGTCAAGATCTTGTATTGACAGTGCAAGAGTCCAGCACTCTGTAAAGCCTCCTCCAGCACATCCCAAAGACTTTCAGTGAATGTAAGGTCTGGACTCTGATTGACTGACACATTAATGATTCTTCATGCTCCCTCCCAACCATGCACAATTTGAGCCTAATGAATCTTGACATTGTCATCCTGGAGTATGGCCATGCTGTGGCTTCCTATGTGGTTTTTTAATATATTAAAATCTAAACAAAGAACTGTATGCACATACATACAGCATACAGTACATGATTTATGAGTGATTCTATAATTGGAGATACATTTTGCATTTCAAAAAGTTAAGCAAAAAAAGTTTTCACAAACATAATTTTTTTCCAGTATCTTATTGAAAACAATTTTTTTTAAAATAATGCGTCTTATGGTATCCTGGGAAACCACGAAACCTCCATGAGGTTGATATCAGGCTATGCAATGAACACTGATCGTTATTCTCTACATTTCATTTCGACTTTTTTTCTCGAAACACAATGACTTTATTCTCGAAATTTAACGAGTTTTTTCTCGAAACTCAACGACTTTATTCTCGAAATTTAATGAGTTTATTCTCAAGATTGTATTTCAAGTTTTTTTCTCAAAATTTAACGAGTTTAATCTCGCATTATAATGACTTTAATCTCGAGATGGTTTTATTATTTTATTATTGCCTGGCCCTAATCCTCTTCCGTACAGAATTGACGCAAAATTTATGGACACACATTTGTTATAAGATTTTTTATGTTGTAGAAGTAGCAAAATGACTATTAGGGCTTTTATAAATAAAATAAATGAAATAATAGTCAAGTGAATTTATATAGCGCTTTTCACAATACAGATTGCATCAAAGCAGCTTCACAGCATTAAATAATACCAAAAGAAAAGTAAAATAAAATAGTTTGATTACACAATGATACATGATGCAAAAGAATATTCTAATTCGGACAAGAAATCATGATTTTCAGCTATGTAAGACACTTTTTACAGAAAATATTATATTGTTATGACCCGTCACATCTTGTGATCCATGACAATGAGTAACAAATTACTGATTAAAAATATAACCATTTGAAAAAAGCAGAAAAAAAAAAGACTTTGGACACCAAATGTATGTAATTATAGAATTCATTTATTAAAATTACATTTCAATTATTGTGATAAAATATAATCAAATCTATATATCCTCAAGGTATTGTGATTTTACAGGTAATGTGCAGATCTGCTGAAAAAAGAGGTCTTTAAACTCTGTATTCTACCCAAACGTACCTATGTGTGTGTCAGGCCAGGACTGATGTTGTTCCTCTAGTCTAGCCTGATTTGTTGCAGTCAAGCTCACAGAGGACAGAAAGAGCGATAGAGAGGTGGAGAGAGGAGGGAAAATAAAGAGAAACAGCCTCAATTAAATGATAACCATTTGCTCTTGAGCTTTCCTTTACAGAGCGAGCGAGAGTGAGCGAGATTGTTCATGGAGGTGAAACGGAAAACAGGCAGTTAAGGTTAAATCTCATTCAAAGAAAATGCGTGCAGAGGTTTATTTTCGGGAACAACATAAATTGCTGCCCAGAAATAACGGCACTACCTCTCCGAAAAACACAAGCTAGTCTATGCTTGACTGTAGCACAATCACAAATGGCTCATGTCTTTGATTTTTCCTACAGTAATTTATATGACAAAAAAAAAAATCACACAAAAAGTGCAACGTTTATGATGTACCGTTTGTTTGCTTATTACGCTGTCCTCTCTCTGCTCGTGTGGCACTCACAGCACATATATAAATGTTTAACTAGGGCAAAAAAAAAAAAAAAAAAAGCGCTCATATCTGTTTAGAGACAGAGAGACATTTTGACGGAGCCTGTCCTATTTTAGAGTTTCATCATCATTGAATCTGTCTGTTGATTAAACAGTCTGTCCGTTGCTAGGTTACAGAGCGACACTAATAGGAAAGGAAGAGGAAGTCTGTAGGAGGGCCAGAGATAACGAGAGCGAGAGAGAGACAGAGGGAGAAAGAGAGATTTTGACTGAACTATAATGACTTTAAGTAAAAGAGACAGGCATCTAAAGAGAAAGGATCGGGAGAGTGGGAGGATGGAGATAAAACACAAGGAAGGAGAGGATGAACAGGAAGCTGGAGCTGAAGTGAAGGCTCCCTGCATGGAAATGAAAGTTGTCTAATGTAAACGGCAGCTAAATGAAATATGGGGAGACATATTCAGACCTAATCAGAGTACATGTGACCGGAGAGTACCGGTACATGTGATCGGCGAGGGAGCTTAATGAGTCACCGTTACCCAGCATGCCTCACAGGTGGCATAATTCAACATGATCATTTACAAAAGTACATAGTTTTTTTCTTTTTTTTACATTTATGGGTTTTCTTCAACACTAGTTTACTTAATTTGTCCACTAACAATGTCAAGCAGGGGACAAACACGCATCACATGAGAATTCTGTATTTTTTTTCTGAAAGTCATGAACTTTCCACCATATAAAATATCAAGTATTGTATTGTATTTAATTGTAATTCAAACATTCTGTGATGAAATGACTCATTTGTCTAATTTCATAGATACCACTTAAATGTATTATAAATACACACAGTTAATTTAATTGATAAATGGTCTATAAAAAAAATCTGTTCACAAGTGATAATTACATCTATATTACTTTGTTTTCTGCACACATCACACTTCGACATATTTCAAGATCTTCAGTGACTCCTTGTTAAAGGTACGTTAACTTTACAAAACTTTATGTTGGTAAAATTGTTGAAATGACAGGCAAAAATATAGGCCTACATAATGAAGGCATGGTAAAAAAGGTTTTTACTTTTAATATGACCTTCAATAAGAAAAAAAGTTTTAATCTAAAACAATAAACACATTTGCTCTCGCATTCCAATTTTTCTTGCTTTGTCTTGTTTATCTATCATTATACCACCATGTGCAGATAAGACGTCTTCTCCCACACAGGTTATATTATCCTGCCATTTGATGAGTGCTTGATGACTGCAAAAATAGTTTTAAATTTATTTATGTTTACAAACATGCGTTTAGACCATGTCATGGGTTTTAGCATACAACAATAACCCATGGTGTTAACAGCTATGAAGCAGAAATCAACAGTCTCTTTTTGTTTGTTCTCAATATCTTCATCGTTTGCTGTTTTGGCCTCTTTTCTGTTGTATTGTTTTGTTCTTTCTCTCATCCGCATCCTCTAAAACTCTCGGTCTCCTAGTTGTGATCTTTTCCTCTTCAATCCAATCACTTTCCCTCCAAAATCAACACACACACACACACACACACACACACACACACACACACACACACACACACACACACACACACGGCTCCTGCCAACAGTGCAGCCCATGTCCAGAATGATTTCATATTTCAGCTCAATCTGTCAATGTAAAATAAATTGTGTGTGTGCGTGTGTAAATCTGCCAGCAGCTCTGAGAGTGAGCTCAGTCCTAAAGCAGAGACAACTCCAAGCATAACAATACCCATCTCCTCTGATTTATGCCACTCTCTATCCCTTAACAAACCTGCAAACGTCTGCACACTCTCCAGCAACATTCATTTACACTTAAAATCAGCATGAAATCAAAATTGACAATTCTTCTTCTTTTTTAATGGAATATTGCATTTAGGCCTATTTTCTTAGAAATTATTTATCCGTGCATATCATTTTTTTAAATTCATAAGCCCCCGTAATATTTAATCAAAATAACTTCCCCTTCCTCTTGCAGCAACTTCTCTTCTCTGATGACACGTTCACTGGTGCGAAGGCGGGACAACCTGTCACTTACATGAGATCGACCAATAGCAAACCACAACCATCCAATCAATTCCCAATGGACAAAATCAAATTCTTTTCTTGCTCGAGAAGCTGTTTCCCTCTGATATACGTCACAATAGAGAAGAAAACAACTTCTGTTTCATACCGACTTTGAGCTCAAACACACTAAAAAAATGCCATCATTCAAAATGATCAGCTTCCATTTGAAAAAATATTCTTGCTTCAGTACAAACTAAGCTCAATCGACAGCATTTGTGGTATAATTTAGAAATTTGAATACAACAAACACCACAACAGTCTGGGTTACAGATATGTTAAATTAAGATGGCGGCGCGCATTGACGCAGCGGCTCTTTGCTCTTTTTTTGGGGGGTTTTATATTTGTTTTCGTATTTGTTTGTCAACACATGCAATGCAAATATTGCCTACGAACATCAGGACTTAATCAAGTATGGATTTCAGTGTAAACAAACTGTCACAAGTGACTTTCAGTGGACTCACAATATCCCGGAGGACATAGCAAGAACACCGGGATCTCCGTGGATTGTTTTCGGATCCAGCAGACTACGCAGGCGGCGGAAGGAGAGGAAACAGAAACGAGGATGCCGGGCAAGCCTACTTATTCGACTACGCAAACAACCGTTTAAACCATTGCTTCCGAGCATCCTTCTCACCAACGCCAGATCAATAACTCACAAAATGAATGTTGGAGCTGCAAATTGCAACAAATTGTCCTGTTCAGGATTGCTGTGTGATGAAAATAACCGAAACCTGGCTGCACACGCAAATTCCAGACGCTGCGGTTCAACTAATGGGACGTACAATCCACCGACAGGACAGGAACAAAGACTCGGCTAAGAGCAGAGGAGGGGGACTTTGCATCTTTGTGCACAATGATCGGTATAACAACAGTAAGATTATAGATACATACTGCTCGCCTGATTTAGAAGCGCTGTCTGTTATATGTAGACCATTTTATTTACCAAGAGAGCTTACAACTGTAATAGTGACTGCTGTGTACATTCCACCATGTGTATTCCAACAAAGCAAATCCATACCCCTTCCTCACCTGGGACAATCAGATCACTGTTCACTGCTGCTTCTCCCAGCATACACCCCACTTAGGAGGAAAACAAAGCCAACCACAAAGATCATAACAACTTGACCTGAGGGAGCCCTTGCACAACTGCAGGACTGCTTTGAACAAACAGATTGGAAGATATTTGAACATCAGGATCTGGAGCAATACACAGAAACTGTTCTTTTTTACATTAAAATCTGCATGGAAAACATCACTGTCAACAAAAAGATTCAGGTGTTTCCCAACCAGAAACCCTGGATGACATGTGAAGTTCAGGCATTACTTAAAGAACGCGACTCTGCCTACAGATCGGGTGACAAGGCTTTATACAGCACTGCTAGAGCCAACTTGAGGAGAGGTATCAAACGCACCAAAAAGTCTTATAAAAAGAAAATTGAGGACCATCTCACAGACAAAAACCAAAGAAGAGTGTGGCAGGGAATTAAAAACATCACCAATTACAAGAACAATAACCACATCACCGTCTACACTGATGCTTCACTGGCTGAGGAACTGAACCATTTCTTTGCCCGCTTTGTGGTTAAGCAACCCACACATTTCAAGCACTTCCACCAACCTCTGGCACCTGCCATCTCACCCTACAGGAATACGAGGTGAGACGAGTGCTCAAAACAGTAAATATAAGGAAGACTGCTGGCCCGGATGGTGTATCTGGCAAAGTACTCCAAGCCTGTGCCAACCAGTTCGTGGGGGTCTTTACAAAGATCTACAACCTCTCACTGACATCCATCATTCCACCCTGTTTAAAATCTGCTACCATCATCCCTGTTCCTAAAAAAGCATCCACCAACAATTTGAATGACTATAGACCGGTTGCACTAACACCAATAATCATGAAGTGCTTTGAGAGATTAGTTTCACAGTAAATCAAATCCAGCCTTCCCCCCAACTTTGACATACCAATAGAGCAAATAGGTCTGTAGAGGATGCTATCACCATAGCCCTCCACACGGCACTTAACCATCTTGAGCAGAAGGGAACCTATGTAAGAATGCTCTTCATAGATTACAGTTCAGCGTTCAATACAATTATCCCAGACATTCTAGTCAGCAAATTGACTGAACTGGGCCTCTCTTCTTCCAGCTGCACCTGGATAAAGGACTTCCTCACAAACCACCCACATACTGTTAAGCCTGGCCCTCGCCTCTCTTCCACCATCACCCTCAGCACCGGCTCTCCACAAGGCTGTGTACTGAGCCCTCTACTCTACTCCTTGTACACATATGACTGCACTCCCATTCTACCAACAAAATAATCAAATTCGCAGACGATACTGTGATTGGACTCATCTCGGGAGATGATGAATCAGCCTACAGAGATGAAGTTCAGAAACTAGTGGTGTGGTGCTCTGCTAACAACTTGTCTTTGAACAAAATAGCACATTCTTGACTTCAGGAGGCATAGTGCGAAACCAGCCCCACTCTATATCAATGGGGACTGTGTGGAGAGGGTCCACACCTTTAAGTTTCTGGGAGTCCACATATCCAACGACCTCTCTTGGTCTGCAAACACCACAGAAATAATCAAAAAGGGGCAGCAACGGTTACACTTCCTTAGAGTGCTAAGGAAAAAACAACCTAGAGGGTAAATTTCTAGTGTCCTTTTACCGCTCTACCATCGAAAGCGTGTTAGTGTACGGCATCTCAGTGTGGTACTCCAGTTGCACAGATAAGACAACCCTTCAAAGGATAATAAATACAGCCCAAAAAATCAGTGGCTGCTCACTACCCTCCCTGGAAATTATTGCTTGCTCCCATTATCTATTAAGGGCCAAAAACATTATCAAGGACACATCACATCCATGACATGACCTGTTTAATCTTTTGCCATCAAGCAGACGGTACATGTCCTTAAGAACAAGAACCAAACGCTTACAGGACAGTTTCTTTCCAGTTGCCATCCGGACTCTAAATTCAAAAATGCACTAAAGGCAAAGAATGTCAATGTGAAATATCATCATGTGAATTCTGTATATACTTGTACAATTAGTGTCTTATTTATTGTTGGTGGTTATATGTTTGTCTTGTAAGTGTTCCTAATTTCATTGTATGCAAATACAATGACAGTAAAGGCTTCAGTTCAATTCAGTTCATACAGAAAGGCACACACATGTTAAAATACTCAATTTTTCAACAATAAAGCCACTAGACAAACAATATGCTTTAATATACAATAGACATGAATTAAGATACTTAGTTGCCATGACAACAAAACAGCTAAAGCCCTAAAACGACCATAAAATTATGATTTTACAGCTCAAATAATTGACAGTAATGCAAGTGTTTTTATCAAATTATAAGCTTCACATTTTAGCTTTTAAATGCTCCTAAATTGCCCCCATTTACTTCCATTGTAAGTGCCTCACCATAGCCTCCAACTCTCCTTCCCTCCTGTTTCTCGTCTTAAGCGGTGGAAGGAAATGTTCCTTGAGCAACTCAGCTTTGCCATCACAGGAATAAATGACATTTTAAAATGTATTCAAATATAAAACATTTGATTGAATATGCAGCCTTGGTGAGCATATGAGAAACTTCTTCTCAAAAACATTCAAAAATCTTACAGACCCCAAACTGTACATACACAGGCCTATAGACTATATCTTTACCAACCAAACCATCTTAAAAGCATCTTTAGAATTAGAAACTGAAGTTGGCTCTGATTGTTGGTGTTATGATATCAATTTCTTTAGATGGGCCACACTGCCACATACACACAGACTTGACCCATCACTCACACCTCCACACACACATGTATAGGCTATATACACACACTTCGCATGCAAGCCTTTCCGGCTCTGGCAGCCAAGACAAGCTGTTGACAGGTAACAGGCACAGCCGTCACTAACTTCATTGCACCCTCACCTCAAATTCTCTCGCTTTCTCACTTTCCCTCTTTTCTGGCTCTGCGTCTCTGTTCTCCACCCTCATTCCTCCTCCTTTTCGCCCCTTTCCCCTCAATCTTCCCAAGTATAAAATGATAGGTAGACAGGTCCTGTGTTGTTGTAAACACTAGCCAATCTGCCAGCATTCTGTGAAGAATCTTTTCTGACTGACACACAAAAACATGCTCGGACAACAGCTGTCAATTTACACCCACATATACGACATATGGCTAAGATAGATGAATCACGATATATCAATCAGCAGAGATGTTTCATATAGGTGAGTGACATGTGGGTTTATAAATATCTATTGAGATTTAATATAATTCATTCTAGTTAGACCGCCTCTTATATGATATGATGATAATACTTCAAAAGTATTTTTTGTTTTGTTTCCCCATTGTGATATCTTAAGTGTCGATTTATGTGATTAATATTTGTATTTGCAATTAATATTGTAATATTTGACTGTTTAATTAAGGTATCACCTCTATTGATAAAAACAAAAAGTTATTATACAAATTTGATATTATTGTTAAATCTCTAAATATATTACTTAATAATCATAAATATGTTTACAGACTAAATCCTTAAATTAATGTGGAATCAACGTAGAGCAAGTATTTTAAACAAAATTTATTTTAAAATTAGTGACAGTAAAGACCTTTTTGTACATTGTTACCAAAAAAAAAAAAATTTCTTTTAAACTTTCTATTTATCAAAGTCTTTCTATTTAAAAAATGTGTGGTTTCCAAAAAAATATTAAGCATCGCAACTGTTTTCAACATTGATAATAATAAAAAAAAAAAATTGGAACAATTTCTGAGGGATCATGTGAAACTTAATCGACCAAATTAAATTAAAATATAGGATTCTATCTAGACAGGATCTACTTAGGATTGGAGACTAAGTATCACCCACTTTAACATGAGTTTACCACAAGTTTCCCTAAAATAAAATGTCAGGAGCATTTTATGGCACTTATCTGAATGTTTTGAAACTCTTTAATGAAGCTACGGTTATAATTATATAATTATTAACGTTTGACGTTGATTGGGCTACAAGTGATATTTAAGGGGCCGTTTACATAAAAAGTTTTTAATTTTTTGTTGAAAACAGTGTTATGTGTTTATAGGTCGTTCATTTACATGACAACAGCGTTTTTGGGGCTTAAAAGCGCAAACTTTTTAAAATGGGTTTCAAAGTGCAAATTTTTTAAAACTATGTCATTATCGTCTCCGTGTAAACTACAAAAACGTGAATTTGTGAAAACGGTGACATTATGCACATGCGTATTATTGTTCAGTCTATACACGCGTTCTGTTTCTTTACAAAGTGACATCGCCAACTACTGGCCTGGCAGAACAATACAGCATTTTTAGTAATTTTCGCGGATCCGTGTGAACAGGGATCATTTTGACAACGTTGTCATGTGTACTGGTAAGGAAAAAGTTTTACGTTTTTAGTACATTGTTGTTTTGTAAACGTATAAGATTCAAAACATTTTGCCATGTGTGTCTATTATCTGTTCTGTACTGTGCAGCATTATTTGAGGTACTTTAGTACTCAACACATAATGACTATTGATTAGACCACAAGTTCACTATTGTAATTTCTTGAGTCTTGGTTCAAGTATTGAACCAATGCCTGCTGGAACTTTATTGAAGTTACTCTTTTAGAAAAATACAGAGACTAAGCCTTTACATCACAAAGAGGCAGAACAACAACTGCCACAACTTTGATCAATAAATCCGAGACCGAATCAAAACTGTCAAACAAGCTTCTCGCTACTAAGACTTGTGTGAATTTCTTAATTTACTCAGACTTGGACACATTTCAAAACTCACATGATTTTAAGCCTTAATCTGCACGACGACCGAGGATTTTGGGTTTGGTCTACTGAGAGATGTTTTGTTGGTTTTACTGATGAGAATTTTGGAGAGAGCACACGTCTGCCTGGCGGGCATTTGCTTGAATCTTATTCAACTCGCAATTTTTTACACAAGCCGTCTGCCCCTGAGCGACGGAAAGTGCTGATGCAAATATAAACGAGATAAAATAATGACAAAAGGAACAATTAACTTATAATGAATACAAATAACTTCCATGTGCATTCGCTCAAAGTGTGTGATTAGAACTTCACTCCATAAGGATTCACACTGAATAGTTTTTATCACAATTTACTGCATCAGTTATTAATCGGCATATAAAGAATCCAGCCTTATCGAATGTTGGCTATAAATGTTTCATCAATATTAGCCTATTTTATGCAACATTTGCTTTTTCCATTACTCTTTGAATGAAACCTTTGGAATCAGATGACAGATAAAAAGTAAAAGAATCTAGAACAGTTCTCAGATCAGTGTGGGGAGTTCTTGGCTATACGGTCGGTCGGTCGGTCTGGAAGCTGCTGGAATGCACAGCTCATTAATTCAGCCTGGATGACTCCTCATTGGCTCACTATTCATGAATTAAATAATTTAGAATGTTTGGGCACAATTAGATAATCCAATTAGAAAATTAGAATCCAGATCATCAGGATTAAGTGATTATTCTTGATGAATGGCAGATTAATGGGAATAATTAAATTTTCATAATCTATGCACTGTTGTATGATTAGACATTTTGTATGTACACACACACTACAAAATTGTTTCAGTTTCCAGTCAGCCATATATTTGGCAGAAAGTCCCACTCGTAACTGCACTGAAATTTCTTGTACCTATTCTAACCCAACACACTTGCATCCTTGTACTTTCTACACGATTTTCTATCTATCTATCTTTCCATCCATCCATCCATCCATCCATCCATCCATCCATCCATCCATCCATCCATCCATCCATCCATCCATCCATCCATCCATCCATCCTTCTATCCGTCTGTCTATGTCTGTCCATGCATTAACTAGCAACAGAAAAATCAGGGACTTCAGATAGATTAAATGGTCCTAAAAATAGTCACACCTGTGTTCCTCGTGGTCAAAAATGACCGCTTTGGAAATGAATGGGAGACGAATTTCATCTAGTGGAAACATTTGGTTATTTGGAACACAACTTGTTTAGATTTATGGCTTTGATTTTCTCACAGTTTTAGAGTAAAACATGTTTTGGAAATAGTGTTTTTGTGTATTTTTTCATTTTAGTTTTTCGGAAATCTTTGGAATTCACTGATTATTCTTTATGAATGGCAGATTAACTGATTAAATACATTTTCATCACCTACAGTATATGCAATTTATATTCAAGCCATTTTTTTTAGTGTTTGAGCAATCAGTCAGCTATATATTTGACAGTTTGCTTTAAAGATGAAGGTACCATTCACAAACTTTCTTTTAACTATCTTCCGCTCTCACACCCATATATCCTTGGACTCTGCACGATTTTCCCCGAACTGTCCCTCTGTCTGAACACTGTTGAGAGAAAAAAAAGAGATTCATTCGTTTATCACAGCCACATTCTCTTATGTGATATCTCACTCTCCTTTTATCCACCTCTCCAGGCAATCACAAAGCCATGTGTGTGTGTGTGTGTGTGTTTCAGCACAGGGAGCTGCTTGTCTCTGGCGTTATCTCTCAGTGTGTGTGTGTGTGTGTGTGTTTGTGACAGAATTATTCCCGTAAACACACTGGACCAAATGACACGTCCTCACACACTTTTATCTAGGACTCATTATCTGTCACACACACACATAGGACCCTGTCCAGCCTTCCCTTGGCTCAGCACCCCCCACCCTCATTGATCAGGGTGTTTGTTGATGTGTCTGATGTTTTATTCATCTTAGATTTACAGTGTGTTTGCAGAGCTGTGGAAAGGGAACTGATTTTATGCTGATGGCTTTTGATGAGACAGAGCCCCTGCGTGCAGGAGGAGGCATGAATACATTCTCTTCGGTAGGGTTGACTGGGCTAAACCTGTTAATACCGTGTGACTGTATGTTAGATTAGACCTGGCCGGCGCTGTATCAAAGTTCAATACTCCATTAGTTTTGTTTATAAGCAATGGCCTGCACCATTATTGAGGTCAGATCGTAGGTTGCAGAAGTCACTCAAACCAATCAGAAAGCAGAGTGATTTATACTGAACTTCTCACCCGTAGGGACGGAGGTAAATATTCCACCCACAGGACGGCATTGTGCTCACATGCAAACACCTGCGAGCGCAATGGCACGTATACAGTACGCCGTAAACACCGCCGGTCCTATAATCTCTATTACGTATCGTAGACGCACAAACAGGAGCCACACAAACACACAGGCATTTGAAATGTCAGTCCCTTCAGGGAGCGCTTTTGTGTTGGAGAAAAAAATACGGAAAGATTTTTTATAATGCCACACTGTAAACACCCTTGACACAACCTCTGAAAATCCAGAGCGGCTAATTAAAACCTTTATTCTGAAACACAAATAAATCATAACATATGGATTACTCCTGCAAGCTAGATGCAGTCAGTCAGTCATTATTGTACAATATCATAAAGGGGTTTGTTTTGCGATAATGGGCGTCAGACTGTACTGTACATATTTCTGCTTAGTACAGGGCTACTCGCCAAATAAATAAATACATATACATGAAAGACTGATTAGAATTATCGGTAACACTTTAGTTTAGGGTCCAATTCTCACTATTAACTAGTTGCTTATTAGCATGTGTATTACTAGGATATTAACTGTTTATTAAGACTTATTAATGCCTTATTCTCCATGACCATATTCTACATCCCTTAATCGTATACCCAACACCTAAACTTAAAAACTACCTTCTGACAACTAATAAGCAGTAAATGGGAGTTATACTATACTATACCCTATACTAAAGTGTGACTGAATTATCTTACCTGTATCTTAAAGCTTACACTAAGAAAAAAATATCCATGACAATGTACAAAATAATCGGCCTAGCAATGAACACTGCAACAATAAAATTGAAATCAAATCATGAAATCAAAATGGACAAGTCTTGTTTTTATGGAATAGTGGACTATTTATTATAGTCAAGCCACCTTTATTTATAGCGCTTTATACAATACATATGATTTCAAAGCAGCTTTAATTATAAATAAGTATAAATGATTATAAATTATGACCATCAAACTAACTTCCCCTCCCTTTTGCAATGACATCTTCTCTGATGATGCATTTACTGGCATGAGGGCGGGGCAACCTGTCACTCACATGTCATCACAGCAATAGCAATCCACAACCATCCAATCAATTCCTGATTGACAAAATCAAGTCCCGCCCTACATTTTTTCTTGTTCGACAAGCTGTTTATAAATCACATAGGGAAGAAAAGACTATGGCAACTTTCGTTTCACGCCAAATGTTTGATTTTTCCAGTGTAATCCACTTACCGTTCCAATTACACATACAATTTAGCTATAAAAAACAGTTAGTTATGCTGCTTGATATTGCAAACTGATATTTGTTATCATATTATTTAAATTTATGATCATAATCATAAACACACTGGTTTGTGCGAAATAGTTGTACCATTTAGGCTACTGCAGAATTCTGTGATTGACCAATAAAAATCCAGATAGCAGTGTAAGGATTATTTTAACATGATTTAATTCGGATTCTGTAACTGGAGAAAATCTGCGATTTAATGATATATCAGAAAATGATTCATGCGCCAAATGTACTTCAAAGTAGTCTCATTCAAACAGAACGTGAACTTAATTATCACAGTATGCACTTTACTTTATTCAGAAAGACTAATAGTGGAGCCCATACTGAGAAACTGTCATCATCCATTGAGCATATTTCAACAAAAAAACAAACAAACATTCTGCGACACATCTGTCAGTGGACTGGAGGAGCAGAGGAAAATAATCATGGAGAATTGGCACTAGAGGGCAGCAGGATTGTGGGATTGTGTCAAAAGGACTAGCCGTTAAAATTGAGATAAAAGAAGAAACAAGAACTTTTCCTTTTTTCAGCTCACTGCTTGAACAACTTAATTACCATGACTTCTCTTCACCAGAGGGGCTCTGTGTGAAGAACGCGCGTGTGTGTGTGTGCTTTGATGCACCCGTGGAAACAAGCACATCACACCTACACAGCTCACTTAACTTATTTGCTTATGAATTTTTGTCATATTACCTATTTTTATGAAAGTATCAAGTGTCAATCACAGACAGCTCCAGTCTATCACAGAAGTGTTATTACACAGCACAAAAGCTGCAGGAAAAGGGTATTATGAGTTGTAGAAATCTCACTGTCTTAAAGCTGGCCTTTTCTCATGTCTGTTCTTCTGGTTCTCTTCATATCTGTAGGGCTCTATACAATCCACCTTTTTATTAATACTCCATATGGCTCTGAACCTGCTTCTCTCAATTCATATTCAAACATTATTTAATTAAATCATGTTATCTTAACACTGTTTATGAAGCAATGTTAAAAATGTTGATTTACTTTTCTTGCATGTAAGATAACATGCAATAACATGTAAAATGATTGTAATTGTAAAGTCTGTAAAAATGCTACAGTAAAAACCTGTTAATTGGTTAACAGTAAATTAAAACAGTAAGGTAAAAACTGTAATATCTAACCGTAAATTTTATGTAATTTCTACAGTAAAATACTGTACCAAGTTTGGAAGAAAAAAACAAAACAAATCATCTTATAATTTACAGTAAAAAGTCATAAACTGACATACCCAGAATACCCGACACGACATATTTGATGGTTTTTAATTTTAATAATTATGTTTCTTCTTAGTTTTTTTTTTTTATATCAGTTCAGTGTACAGTGTTGGCAATGTCAGAAAATAATTCATAGTATGTGCACACATCCAAAAAATGTGATCCATCCACTGATCTATATAATGACATGTCATTCTATATAGATCAGTGGATCCATCACACCTGATCTAATTATTCGACTCATTAACCCAATCATCCAATAAAAACAAAAAACAAAACAAACAACAACAAAAAAACCCCCACAATGACCAGAAAAATCCAAAATAGTCACCAATAAATACAAAAAATAGTTAACACAAGTGTTGAGAACGAACTCCAAATAAAGACCAAATAAAGATTTTTATTTATTTACTGGTGACTATTTTGGATTTTTCTGTTCATTGTGTTTTTTTTGTTTTTTTTAAATAAAAGAAAACAATAAACAAAAGTCAACATTTCTCTCAAGAAATTTCCTTTTCACAAATGAAAATGATTACCAATGACTGTAAAAGCATGAGCAATTAAATGATCAGACCTATTTTGTAGTTCCAGCACTTCTGAAACAAAATAAATAAGTTAAACTTTTTGAATGGTGGATATTTATCATCAGAAGCTGGAACGCAATCCATAAATTAATCGTATATGCTTAATATTAATCTCTCTGCTTATATAAAATTCTATGGAATACAGTGGGTATAGCCTGATGATTAATGATCTGTGCTGCTAAGGTTAAAAGTTCAATAACAAGTATTAGTGATAGTGACCCTAGGAGAGCTAATTATATCCCAGTCCTGTCACTATCTGCTCCTGTTTTCCATCATGCCCATCCACTGTGAGCCTCTTAACCCCAGGTTACTCCATTGGGAATGTTTTTGCAGTTGCTCACTTGGGATGGGAAACTCTTGTAATGTAGAGAACATGAGTTCAGTCATCCAAGAAACAAATGTTATACTGGACAATAAAGCTATTAGCTGGTAAAGAGAGAACTTAGTATGTGAAAATAATTGTAGGCTTATTAAAAAGTAATTTATTTTAATATACATTAATAATTGTTTCTGATGTTGGACATTTCATCCATGTAATTAAGAAATGTTGTTTATAAGTCGTCTTCAGGAAGATGAGGGAAAATTAAACACTAAAGAGAGAGAGAGAGAGAGAGAGAGAGAGAGAGAGAGAGAGAGAGAGAGAGAGAGAGAGAGAGAGAGAGAGAGAGAGATAGTGAAAAAAAAGGGATCACATACCATTTACAAAGACAATATGCTCGGCGTCTCTACACATTTAGCCCCTGGTCAGTGGTAATCTACTCAGTTATCAGGCTCACAGTGGATCAGCTGTGGACAGATTAAAGACAGAGGTTATCCAGACACTCTCGTGCCTCTATCATTTGATCATCATTCTGATTTCATTCCCATAGCGGATTTATAATCAAAACAGAAACATGATAACAGCATGCTGAAGTCCTGATGATGATGGCCTTATTTGCATATCCATTAACATACATCTACATATGCTCACTGTAAATGGAAACACCAGTTTCCAGGCACACACACATTGAAAAAAAAAAAGGATAATTAGCAGACCAGGGATTTTCAGACTTCTGAAAAAATTAAATGTACTGAAATATTGAATCACCATCATTAGCATCACTATTTCTAAACACTCTTCTAATACTCAGTTTCTAAAATTCTCCCAAGTGGCAATATTCATAATTTTCAGCGCATCTGCTCAGTATATACGGTATTCATGCCACAATAATAAGACAAAAATGGCTCTGTAACTGTTATGAAATAATTAGCAACCCAAGCTTCGCTCTCACACTTGTCTGTTTGATAGTCCTTCTCTATCGAAAGACACTGAATTATTGACAGACAAAAACGATCAAAATTCAATGGAAAATTTATATACAATAACATGGGGATCGAAACTCTGCCAGAATCTCTCTCTTTTTTCTATAAATGTATGTGTTTCTCTAGGGAATACTAGTGTTTTGATATTAACTGAGCTACTGGCACAATATTCTTATGAACATCTGGTCTCTGTGTCCGTAAACTGATAAATATATTTCAGGACACGGGAGAAGTTATAACCTACTTAGTCTGAATGCATATGGTCAAAATATCCACATACAGTTTGTTCTAAGAACCGCCTATACATAGACAGAAAGAGCCAATCACAGTGCTCTTCGCAGTCTATATTTAGCAGTAGGTTTTTATGAGAGAAATATACAGTTCTGCTTGTGGACATCTAGTTAACTTGCTACTACTGTAAGTGCCTAAAACAAAAGTCTGAGTATCATTCAAATATTTGATTCCACTAAACTGTCGGACTTTGACAAATCCAGTGATAAAAAAAACAAAAAAACAAACAGCTGTCCATCTATTATCGGGACTGGCATTTTATAATCTTGTCAACATTTAATTTAGTTTTAAACAGTACTGTGATATCTTGTGCATCATTTACAGCTACTTTTGCATTTTATTTTGATTATTTTGTTCAGAATGAGAATTTACATCAATCAAATAAAAATCAATTCCAAGGTGCAAAAATAAAACGTAACTCTCCGACACTGGTACCAGGTCGGTGTCACACTTATGTTCAGTTATTTTCGTTTTCATGGACTTTTAGTT
This sequence comes from Abramis brama, assembly GCF_963993115.1. Taxonomy (NCBI): domain Eukaryota; kingdom Metazoa; phylum Chordata; class Actinopteri; order Cypriniformes; family Leuciscidae; genus Abramis; species Abramis brama. Next base: position 13,194,470 of record NC_139980.1, read on the forward strand.
TGTTTTCATTCATCACATGTTTTCCTTTGTTTGAGTTTCCCGCCACTCATCTGATTCCTTGGACACTAACTCATAATCACAGCTGATCATCATTTAGTTTATCACCATCATGTATTTAAGTTCCTCCCAGTCGATGTTTGTGTTTGCGTTTGTTCAACGGACACCTTGTTAGCAATTGTTACACCTTCTGTACTTTACCAGTGTTTACTTTATTATTATTATTATTAAAGACATTTTGTATTGGAACCTGTGGAATCTTCTTCATCATTGTGACAGTCGGTCAGTTATAATGTTTTTAAGATTCTGATCCCACATGTGGATTTGTAATTGCTAAATCGTCTCAGCAGTGATCAGTGATCACGGTCATGTGGCGTCACGCTTAGTAGGTTCTAAGATTCAGCTTTCGTAATAACAAGGGCATGGAAAAAAATAAACAGATCACAGATCATCAACTATTTATGCTGCAGCTATTCACCCAAAACTTTTCTGGGTTGTTGGCACAGTAGCTCCCTAATGGACATAGAGAAATATGATGAAACAGAGTATCACAGTAAACAAAACAAACTAGACTGAAACAGAAAAGTATTCCTAGAGGTCCTGCATTAACTGGTAGTTCTGACTGACAGATGTTGGGTAGTGTTTTTTGTATAATGCTATTTTTTAATTTTTTGGGAAAAACAGTTGACAATGAAATAACAATGAAATATTAATTTTCTAATAATAATAATAATAATAATAATATGAGATCAAATATTTGATAACACTGATGCTAAAATGGCCTTTAATGTATAAAATTAATGTATAGATTGATTAATGCTAAAATGTTATTTGATATTATAGGTGCAATGTCAAAAAATGGATAAGCAAGCTATTTATTTTTCCGATTACATATTTCTTTTGCATTGTGCACTGAATTATTTTGCTTGTGAAATACTTCAGGCAGCTTCATGCAAAACAAATGCAAATTTTTTAAATTAAATGTTGTCCACATGGCGGGTTGGGATTTGCTTTTACTTTTTGAAAACCCCAGAAACGGTTTGTGCATATCTTAACTTTTGGTTTGTGACTTCCAAGTACTCAAGCTACTTAGAGAACAGATGGCAAAGTGAGACACATTTAGACTGTGATAAAGCGCGCCCAAGTGCCACATTCCTAGCAAGAGATGTTAGGTGTTTGGTATGAATGGGTAAAAAGTGTGATTTGCAAACAAACATTCAGATTAAACGCAATATATAAACCTCAAATAAAATAAAATAAATAGGAAAAGTAAACTTTGGCAAACGGCACAGATTCTGTATGAGCACACAGAACTCTTTCCCTGCTAATGATCATATTCAAGATCTCCGTTTGAACATTATAATAACATTATAACAATTCACATTAGCAAACAATCAGTAAAACAAATAGGACAATACAGCTTTTTAAATGTCTCACATGTATATAAAATAATGTTTATAATGTTTAATTGATATTGACATTTCAGTATATTTTTCTAATTAAACCTGACAGACAACCTTTACTCTCCTTTCGGTTTCTCTCTTCTAAGTGTCTCTTGTTTGTAGTATTGTTCCTGTTTAAATCATGAATACTATTGAAATGGAAGGTGGCTGGTTTCCCCAGAATAATCGTCACCCTCCCCACAAAAAAAACCCCCAGAATAAAACCTTATTGTGCATATACATATGGAAAATAAAGAAAAAAGCGAGACAAAGTAACAGAGAAATCAGTACACTGGTAAAGTCAGTGAGACTGAATTGAGAGAATTGCTCACACTCGCAAACACTTCTTTCTACAAGGCAGATAAAAACGCTCTTGAGGCTAATTGGCCCGTCTGTGAAGGTGTATGAAGTCAGTCTCACAGTAATTAAAGTCAGGGAGTGAGGGACAAGAGAAACGTGGAAAGTGAAAGAGAGAGAGATCACAGAGGTCTGAACTCTGTTTCTCTATAGTGCCTTAGTACAACATCTATGGCAAATGAAAGCACAAGCTCATGCAGTACGTAGTCTATGTTCACACTACAGACAATTTGGTGCCAGGCAGTGGAGTCATTTTTAGGTATATCCAAATAGTTGCTATAGTGAAGATGTACCACTCTGCCAAGTGACTCAACAACAATTGGGTGCATCAAGTGAGAGAGCAAATGATAAATTGGACATATTTCTCTAATAGCATCTTGATGTGTATGTGGTGAATCACTTGCAACAGTGGCACCCGCTTTGTATAGTGAGAAATAAAAATACTATCCATCCATCCATCCATCCATCCATCCATCCATCCATCCATCCATCCATCCGTGGTTTGAAAGCCATGTTAGAGGTCAAATAATTTCTGTCTAATGGATGTATATTTCTCAAAAACAAAAAGACAAAGAAAATAAATCAGTATATTGCAAGAACATTTCAAGGCCTCAATACAGAAAAAAGGTGTATTCAAAGCAAAAGCTGAATTATTTAACTCACAAAAGCCCTTTCTGATGTCAATGAAGTGGAGGACTGCTGAAACTCATGGAAATGGAATGTGCCAACAATTGACAGTTCTGATGACTTTAGTGTTGAGCATCATTAGAAGAACATGTTTGTTCACATATATAAGTGAAGCCAAACATTCCCAACATTCTTGTGACGCGATGCCTCAAGTCAATATTGGGATGTATCCATGCTCTGGTATTGGGACTGTCAAGAGTGTCTTCATAATCCATTTCATTGAGTTCCAGCTTTCACTCCAACAAATTCCATCTTTCAATGAATTCATTGAAATGAACAATGGACAGAGAGCTTGAGTATAAATTAATGTCCCCTTGAAGGACTGCAAATAGCTGCTTGAATTATATGATTGGATGAAAGCGCTGTTACATATTTCTTCATCAGCATTTAAGCATTTGGAAAACTCTCAATCTCCTCCCAGAAACGCAAAAACATTGGAGCTGTGTAATGCACCCGTGTACAGTTATTTTGAAAACAAATTCTTCATGTTGATCTAACCAGAGAGGTTCAGAATTCATGTGATAAAACAGCTGAGCCAAATGGTCATCACTATCAGCATCAATTTCCAACAGAAAGTCCTGGAAGACTCTGGATTATCATTATCAGCAACAAATTCATGGAAGTTAAACCCCAAACGCACGCTGATCTCTGAAGACTTCACATTGATTCATTTTACCAACTTAACATTATCAAACCTTTGCCATGTTAAGAATTGCATTATTGATGTGGGAGAATGAGTGAAAATGACAACCTAATCAGTTTTAAGATGCTACAGTGGTGAAACCTAGTAGTCAAAACTGGAACCCTTCTTTTCTCCTATAGTGGGCCAAACCTAATTACATTTCTAAATTAACCTGCAGGAGGAATTTAATAACGCTGTTGGGCCGCAGGTGGTCTGCGGTCCATTTTGGACACCCCTGCTCTATTTTGCTATCTGATGAATGTTGTCATCAGTCTTCTTTTGATGTCTGCTGTTGTATCCTTGATAGAGGCAATTACTGATGAGTCATAGGTAATGTAGTGTGCTAGAATACAGTAGGAGCGGGTAGCCGTCTCTTACCTTTTGATCCTTTAAAAATGTATGCTTTTGCTGCCTGATTTTAAGCCTGACTTAAACCTCCAATAAAGTTTGAGCCATCAGAGTCATGAATGGAGATAGTATGACATCATCTGTGCAGACAACAAGGATGTTAGAGGTGGAGACAGAAATCGGGATGAGATGTCATTTTATTTTGGTTGTAGAATTGATTAAAAGCTCTAGTCATCAGTGAGTCAGTGCGCCTAATTAAACCCAAGGGTTCAGAGAATAGAATTACGCTAATTAGGGCTTCTTCAGTGCTCAGTAGGAGAGTACCACATCTTCCTCACATGTAACGCGCACACACACACACACACACACACACACACACACACGGTGTGTGTTCATGTTTTATGGGGACTTTCCATAGACATAATGATATTTATACTGTACAAACTGTATATTCTATCCCCTTACACTAACCCTATCCCTAAACATACAACCCACACACACACACACACACACACACACACACACACACACACACCTGATTAAGCACCTATATCATGGTCTAGATGAAACCACGTTTAAAATAAATAATAATGCTATAGTTCGATTAATAAATTAAATTCTTAAATTCTATCATATTTTAGATTAAAATATGTCCTTTTTGTTAACTTTTGTCTGAATGAAGGTGATGATACATTTTAACAAAAAGGTTCAACTGTGTTCTCAGTAAGGGTCTTTTTCATAAATGTTAGGGGCAGCATGTCATATCAATTGATATTTTGGTATCATGTTTACGATGTACTTTCTTCCCTTTTTTAATGTTTAAAAACTGAATAACATTCCCATTATGACAACCTTGAACATGTTCTTACAAATGGTCAGTGTATTCAATGAACTGTGTCTTTTTGCCTATTCATGTTCAATAGCTTTTTGGTAGCCACAACTTGGTATGTACATAGATAAACTTACAATGAGAAACATTCACTGGAGTGTGACAACCTGCCCTGGTCTCCCCTGTACAAAAGAATGAAAGTATGTTTAAAAGGGATTCAAAATGCAAGCTGTGTTTCACAGGCTGAGGCACAATCCTTTTGAAAAATGCAGAGACGGGGACAAATAAGAAAGATGTCTCAGCAAAACACATTCACAAAGCACGAATCAATATCCCAGGTCCTCCTGTCTGGTGAAAGCATGTGAACAAAGAACTAACCTTTAAAGTCCCAATCAGTCCTCACGCTCCCTTTCAGCCAGAAACTACTGCTCTGTCTCCTGGAAGAGAAATGCTTTGGTGACATTTTGAATGTGAGCAAAAGCTTTTGTTCTTTGTGATTATGCGAATGTGCACATGCGAGTAGGCTATGTGTGTGCGTTTCGCTCCTGTCAGTGTGAAGCGGCTATAACAGGGGAAACAGAGTTAAATCCCAGAAAGCTTGGCTCACTCTCCTCTTCATGCCTGGCTAGTTAACACCTGACATTTGGTGTTGGAGGGGCAATCCCTAAGCACTCATCTCAGAGAGCGAGCGAGACAGAAAAAGAAAGCGAGGACAGGAAAAATGCGTATCAATAGCATTTGTGAAACCTCTTCCAGTTCTGGCAGGAATGCAGATATCCTTTTACCCAAACACTAGAGAGCAGAGGCAGAAAGGACCGTACTGCATGAGTGACTTTACATCTTCACCAAACAAGCCCCAGATGGGTTAGTGTCAACAGAGAGACACCAAACGTCAGATGGACAGACAGACAGACAGACAGAGAAAGAGCAAGAGAGATTACGGTGCAGTAGAAAATATAAATCAGATACCCAGGACATACAGTTGATCCACTCAATACTCATTTAGCAATTTAGTTCTACTCCTGATAAGTTACCATAGCAACAGACTTCCACTGCTCCAGGAAAGCAATAGAGCAGCCAGGAAGTTTGTGTTTGGGTGTGTGTGAGCACTAAAGAAAAAGAGGTTAAGATATATGTGTGTATACGTATAACACTTTTTCATTCCTGAATGAATAATTTAATTATTGTGTATTAACGAATCAGTTGAGTGAATGATTTAATGACTCATATAAAGACAGTCAGTTGTAACCAATAGAAAGAGTCAAAAAAATCACTTGATATTTTAAATCCACACCTTTCCCCCACAAATATATGTACATAGCAAAAGAAGCATCTGTGGTGAATTTACAGTGTTTTGCACCTTAAAACATGACTGGATTTAATTAAATTCTAAAAACAAACAGGGAACATAAGATCTAATTTTAACACTATTGAGGCTGAATTCACAGGTTGGAATTAGACTCCACAGTATAATTCAACAGGGCTCCAAACTATGCATGCAGCATCACATAAGGGCTCTTTATTATGTGCATTTACATTTATTCATTTAACAGGTGCTTCTATCCGAAGCAAATTACAAATGAGGAACACTACATAAGCAATTCCGGAGCAAACAGAAATGTGAGAAGTGCTGCAATACAAAAGTCCAAATGTGAGCTAGAACAGAAATAGAAGTTGTGATAGTGGAACAACTGTGAAAGAGTGTAATATAAAAGACTCTCCCAAAAAAAAAATATAATAATAACTTACCAAATTCTGATGATCCAATCTAAATTTTAATGATCCATTATTTATTTATTCCGATAGCTTTGAGCTTATCTCATGTTGACTAAATTAACTTTAAGCAGATATACTTTATGTAAAGACTGCTTCATAACATTCACTTCTGGGAAAACTGAGAAAATATTGATGAGTCATTTGATTGGAGATTTTTGTCCAATCAAATACACCAGGGGTGTCAAACGCAGTTCCTGGAGGGCCACGGCCCTGCAGAGTTTAGCTTCAACCCTAATTAAACACACCTGATCAACTATAATCAAGTCCTTCAGGCCTATTTGAAAACTGCAGGTGTGTGTGTGTTGAAGCAGGGTTGGAACAAAACTCTGTAGGGCTGTGGCCCTCCAGGAACTGAGTTTGACACCTGTGAAATACACTATAATGAGAATGTCCCGTCGCCCCTGAATGTCATCTGTAACTGACAAGCAAGTGTTTTTTTTTTTTTAACAACTACAAACTAGCAAATTAGGATTTGCAGTTGTGATGTAACTTAAAGGCTATTGGCTGTTAAAAAGGGGTATGGGGTTGATATGGTTTTCCCAAACTTCCTATTTCAAGAGGAAATACCAAAACAATCTCACTATATTTCACGAGTTCACATGTTAATGAAATCTGATGTAATATTATAATGCGTATTTGGCTTGCTGTCCGGGGGGAGGGCTCCGAGCTTGGAATTCGGCCCGACCCCAGAGTACTCCCCCCTATAAATGTATAGATCATAGGTATCTATGAGCAGACCCAGCCGAATGTGAGGTGATGGGGTGGTGGCGGGATGCTGAGAAATTAGTCATGAGACAGGAGGTAAGGGAAGGCTTTATTTATACTGGCTTCTTCTTGTGCTGATTGGATGATTACCTGAACATGCTCCTCCCGAACTTTGTTACATAAAACTTCATTTTGCTTAATCAATGGCTAATTCGTACAAATTCGTATGATCTCACACGTAAGTTTTCGTACGATCTGTTTAAACCCCAGTGTCGGGTAAGTTTAGGGGCAGGGTTAGGGCTGGTCTTTCATGAGTTTCTTTTGTACTATTCAAATCGTACGAATTCATACGAAATCGCCATTCCCGTAAAATAGTTACATTTTCCTGTGAGATCGGGTTGGAAATACTGTATGTCAGCACTGGTAAGAAAGCTTCACTTGACAAGCTGTGCTTATCATCCATTACATGGCAGAAATATTAAGACTATGCTATTCAAAATTCACCCTGAGTTATAAGAAGTAAAAATAAGACTAATTTAGCCTTCCTTTCTGCCATCTTGTTGCTCTGGAACAATGTATCGTAGATAGGAGAACTTTTTATTTAAAGAATGTACATTGTAGCTTCTCAGTTGTCTGAATTTTACACAAACACTGTTTGAAAAGAGATGCTGGGTAGACATGTAGCTCTTGCACCATTACAACTTGTAGGAAGACATACTATATAATACAGATGAAAATACTCTAGATTAACCAAAGAATATGTGCATTCACATCTGAGTTTGTCTGAGGGGGTTTACGTTTCCATTTTGTTGGTTTAGTATCCTTTGAGATATGAAGTTATCAGCCTACTATCACAGGGACTGGGAAGATGGCAGAGGCAGACGTGCTCTTCTTTAATTTAGCAGCCTAATTCCCTCGGTGGCCCACTTGCTAGGAGACAGCGGCTTGTACAGCGCTGCTGGTGAGGATGACTCTCACTCCCGATTTAATGAGCATGCAGGTTTATCGATAAGCCTTTGGGATAGGTACAAACCCTCTGCGATTTCCGCTGAGCAACCAGATTGACGTGTCGAAGAGAGCAAGTACGGTTAGACGTCTTTTATGCATAATTTAACAATCGATACAATGAAAAGTATTTTGGCCCGGTTTCACAGACAGGGCTTAGATTAAGCCAGGATTAGGCCTTAGTTCAATTAGGACATTTAAGTAGCTTTTATAAACGTGCCTTAGAAAAAAAAAAACATTACTGGTGTGCATCTTGAGATAAAACAATGGCAATGACATATTTTAAGATATGTCAGTGCAAGTTGCATGCAGTCAAACCAGCTCAAACATGCATTATAGTCAGGGACTAGCATAAACCTTGTCTGTGAAACCGGGGGATAAAATCTGGCTCCCAGTAATGTTAATATTGAATTTCATCTTCATGTTCTTCATGTAGATAAGCTTGCACAAAATAAACTGGGGCATTTGCAATTTGTTGAGTGTTGTAGGTGCATCTGGCAGTGAAACGAGGGTAAACTAGGTCTCACACATTTTTAACTCCAGTGAATATTCTTAAAGTAGGTTTAAGTCTGTTTCTGTATAGACACATAATTTGAAGTTTTAGCTACAAAAAGCTATTTTATAAGCAATTTTAGCTTACACATGATAACCTGCCCTAACCTTACCTTAAAATCTACCATATGCTGTTTTATTAAGGTTCACTCATGAAAATAGTATGATTATGCCATTTTAATTTAGATCAGAGATGCCCAAGTTAGGAGCGTCTATCTTTTATCATCAGCTTTAACATTTTGTTTTGTTTTATTTTTGCAATGCAATGTAGATCATAAGTGAATTTTTTAAAATGTTACATTTTAATATAACATTGTTGGATATAATGCACCATTTACTTTCGGCCCACAGCCCTCAATCAAGTGTGATTTTTGGCCCTTCGTAGTTAAAAGCTTGGGCACTTTGGGTTTAGATGGAATTCAAAATGTTGTTGTGGTTAGTTATACGAGGATGTAGTCTTCTTTTCCAACAAGCAGTGGCATAATAAAACACTACATCTCTGTTTTTATGGCATGCACGTTTTGCAATATGCCATCGGTTCAGCATGTAGGGGTGCTGTTAAGCACAGACAACAACCGAGTGAGTTCATGAAGCAGGCAGAGGCACAGCTGAACAAGTGTATCAAGAGCACTCTCAGAGAATATCCCTGATCTCAAGTTGCTTTGGGAATCTCAATATAACCGTAAAATGCGAAGAAGTAACATACTGTTGAGTTGCTTTTAGCCGTTTCTTATTAGCTGCTTCATAAATCACAGTGAAAACTGACTGTCTAACTTAGCTTCTAGCATAGCAATTTACATTTTCAAAGTAGCTTCACCTGAACTGATAGATGTGATGTGTTAAGTACTACATTTAGGAAACATTAGGAATTGTTCAAAAATGGAATACTAGTGTACACTAACTGTATACCCCTTATGAAAAAGTAGTACGCATATTTTTTAAAAGAGTATTTATTACAGAAATAATATAAGAATATACTTACATTAAGTGTAAAATGAATGTAATATTTTCAGACACTTAATTGCATGTTAATTGCAATTAAATGAAAATGTAGGCCTATTATAGTTCAAATTTGTATTGAATGCAATTAGCTGAAATTTATAGTGCTTTTTTGACCCACTTAAGTAGGACTTATCTTTATACGTAATTTCATAATTACTTCTGTAATATCAAAGAAGACAGTTATTAAAATCAATAAAAATTAAAATCAAGTACATGTGCATGCATGTTAATCAACACATCAAAACACTTTAAAGTACAACAAAAGATTATTAAAACAATGTAATTTAACATAAAATTTTATTTAAATGTATTTTTAATTTGACATTACAGTGCCCTTTTTACAAGTGTATTTAAGTGTGTTAAGAACAGTCATCGTTGTACTAAGTACACTTATTTCATTAATATTATATTTCTGCACATACAGTCTTTTAAAATACACTTTTAAGACTTGAAGTGCACTACGAGAACACATTCAAAACAATTAAGCACACTTCTTTTTCACAAGAGGCTGCATACTATTTTATCTGCATAATATTTACTCAGGTATACAATACAATATGCAATAATAAACATTACTAATTTTCATATTTATAGAACAGATTTACATTTACAGTTACATTCAAGCTAGTTTAAGACATGAAGGAAACATTTTTCAAGGAAAAAACTTTTAAATGTCATTTTGGGTGATCAAAGATGAGTTTTAAAAGATACAATTATTGACTACAGGGGGACTTTAATTTTTTTTTAATATCTTTTGGCAGTATGATCAAATAATGCTTCAAGAAAGAGAAAGGTTGATTCATCATCCTAGAGATATAGGTCAAGTTGCATTGTGAGATAGGCTACTGTACCATACCAAGCACATGCAGCAAATTCTGCTGTACACAATATATTTACAGACAATTGAACATTGTTCAGAATAACTCCTTTTGTGTTCCACAGAGGAAACAAAGTCATAAAGATTTGGAATGACACGAGGATAAGTAAATGATGACAAAAGTAACATTTTGGGGGTGATCTAACCCTTTAATTAGATTTTATGGGACTGCACCTGTATTATATTAGGTTGTAGATAAGCTTGAATGTAGTTTGAGGGTCCAAGTGCTGAAAGGTCTTTGTATCGATTCAGTAAAAATTCACCGCTGTGAATGACCTTTCCTTCACCTTCTCCTTTCTTGAGCAGGGCAGGAGAACGGCAGCTTTAATTAGCCTCCTGGTACAGCAGGATCTGTCTGGCTGGCACACATGCCCTCCCCAACCCCCCACACATATGTATGAATACATCAGTTTAAGTCTTTAAACAGCATAAACATGGTCATAAATATAAAAATGGTATAAGTCAGTGTTATGGGTGTATGATAATTTCACAGTGTAAACTATACTCCAGAGAAATCTGTCATTTAATTAGACAGATGGTAAAATGAGGCAGCCTCTTTCTTTATCTCTCTCTCTCTGACACGCAATCACAAACACACTGAAAAATAAATCTCATGTCCTCACAGGTGTCACACTGCCCTCTGGGGAATGAAAGAGGAAATGCATGCACTGCATCCAACAGACATATGCACGCACGCACACACACACATGCACACACACACACGCACGCACGCACACGCAAGCACGCACGCACACACACGGTGTTTGGTGTTTTAAGCCCCCAACTGCGCCTTCCAGGCAGCGAGGGGATGGGTAGGTTTAAGGTTGAGGGTAGGGTTAGCTGCCTCTAAGGAGCCATTGGGGGCTTAAACCACTATCGAGCCACGCACACACACAAAAGAATCAAGAACAAAAAAAGATAGCATCAATAGATTTATGCCCACATATAGAAAGTTTTATCCATATGCTCTTAAGGCTACATTTGAGCTATATCTTCAAGTTTATACTGATCTTGATTCTCGAGTCTCTGTGCCAAGGAGGTGGTTTAGGAACTAGTCAGCTAATTAAAAACAACCCTAAAAAGGAAGCCATTTTCTCAAAATAGTGCCAAATATCTTTTTGGGTGATGAACACAAGCCATAAATACATAACCGAACAGAAAGATTTATGTTGTGAGGTTTTAAAAAATTGGCAATGGAAATTAATTGGGCCAAAATGAAGCCAAAATCCCAGTTAAGCACCATTTGGGTATCAATAAAAGCTGGTGGTTGTAATGAATCTCACAAATTGTATCTCTACGGGGCAACTGGGAATGTTGTCCGGAGCCCTGTGTTGACGGGGCCACATTATGGTCCTCAAACATACTCATCAGGCCTGAAGAAAGATTCTGGACTAGATTAGGAAATGAATGAACAAGCCTTCATATAATCATATTAGCATCAACAACACAAACGATACTGCCTATGACCCTGCTTACACCTGGTATTAAGATGCGTATTGGTCGATCGGATCACAAGTGGACGACGTAAATACAGGTGTAAACGGGGCCTAAAACGTTTTGAGCTTGTCCACTCTCGACCACTTCCAGAGCAGTAGTGTAAACACTCATGTGGTCGAAAGCGTTCAAACAGCCACAAAGGACCGCCTCTCCGCCTACTGACCTAATACATAAGGGATTTTAACTTTGTCAGCTGAAGACACAAGTTTGATTTGAAGACGAAAAACATACCAAGCACAATGTTCTCTCACCATTCCTGATTTCTAACACACACTCACCGTATTCGGCATGGTCTTGTGGCTGTCAAAGCTGCTCTGTGTGTTTTTCTGTTGTCTCCTTTCACGTTCATGTGTAAATTGCGCAAGCTTATTTTGTCCATTAGATCGAAAAATCTGAAAAACCCCACACATTTACCCGCCCATAGACCCTCTCCTTGAAGAAATCAGGACAGGAGTGGTCGAAAGTGGACAAGAGATTGATTAAAACCCAAGGTGTAAACGGGAATGTGTCTCCCTCGTCTTCCTGTAATCTGATTGACCAAAACACATCTTAATACCAGGTGTAAACGGGGCCCCTGATTTAAAAAAAAAAAGAAGAACCTTGCCCTTATAGCACATAACTTGGGGTTGGAAACATGATGGTGATCAGTTGGTAAGTGACCCTCACCACTTCTGTCTCAAGTGTCTGAAGGATAATTAGGGTGCAAAAGAATCAATCTCTCCTTGTTATATTGTTTCCTCAAATTAGATCCAAATTTATGCAGAATGACAAGCACAAAAAGGTATCAGGCAGTAGAAGGAGATTCAGAGCTTAATGAGAGAGAAACACACACACACACACACACACACACACACACACACACACACACACACACACACACACACACACACACACACACACTTACAAAGAGGATGACCTTTCCCCTCTTGATTCCCTGACATTAAACAGCTGTCAGGCAGATCACAGGAACCGTAATTACACTGACACATTCAAAGAGGAATAGAGAGAGTGAGATAGCACGAGTGACTGAGACAGAGAGAGAGAGAGTGAATGTCACTGGGAGCAGGTATTTTGGCTTTTATCTGGCCTAGGCTAATTAGAAAGCCTTGCAAGCCCTTTCAAACCACACACACACACACACACGCACGCACACACACACACACACACACACACACACACACACACACACACACACACACACACACACACACACACACACACACACACACACACACACACACACTGGCAACTTTTAATTAAGGAGCCATGCATTGGCGACCTTGTAACCCCACCTTTGGATTTCATCTGACAAAATTGTAACCTGTCATTGTAATAAGGCAACTTATCTTAGTTACTAATTTCTTCATATCCACCCTTCCAATCCACGGTTTGGCTCTCTATCATTCTGTCTGTCTCTCTGTCTTGTTCTGTCTCTGTATGTATGTGTCTCAGCTGCTGTTATATGGCTTCTGGCTACCGTATGTGAGTGATGGACACTGACATGTCCTTAAACAGCCTGTGTTCAGTGTAGGTCATTTTAAGTCACTCTGAGTTCCTGCTTGCTGTTTGTGTAGTGACTCTGTGTGTGCAGTGTTGGGGAGAACAGCTGTAGCAATGTTTCTAACTACATTTTTTCAGTACTGTGACAGTATCAGCTGTTTTTAAAACAGAGTAACTTTTCTCATACTTTTTCCACAGGTATTTTTGCACACTCAGCTTTACAGCCAGGCAAATGGTAAGAAACTAAAATATCTCTCTTGCATTGAGAAGTTCTGTTCAGTTAGGGGATTCATCAGACTACGTGATACCGATACCGACAGTACCGATAAAATATCTCGCAACTAATGCTTTAAACGATACAGGGAACCCTCTCATTTGGTACATTACTATAATTTTAGAGGTTCAAATTAACAACGGAGCCCAAATTATTACGTTCAACTGCTATTTTTAAGATATAATATTTATACTCAAATAAAAACTTAAATATTTGTATTCAACTCAGCTCCACATAAGGTAGTTTTCATAAACACTTTTCTTCATGACATTGACAACTATTACAAAAATGATTAGTGTACTTATATAAAGTATACTTTCAGACTGTCTTTTTATGTACGTCTCATAAAAATATACTTAACTTATACTGACAGAAAGTCTAAGTATATTAGGCCTAGGCTATACTTAGCCTACTTAATCTTTTGATCAGCTCTTTTGATTGAGTAGATCATTAATACATTTTTCACATAGTTTTACTTATAAACTAACATTGTTTGAAAATATTGATTTTTAAATAAAACAGATATGTACTTAATTCTAAGTATGTGGATTGTTAGGCAAGTCCACCGGTAGCGTACATTGTCTTTCCACGCCATTGACTGAATTTCCGGCAATCCATGTTTTCACTGTTATACGGTAGGTGGCGCTATTATGCATCTTCTGAAAGAGTACAGAAACAAAACACAGGCGAAGAAGCAGCAGAAACAAATGATAGAAGATTGCTCACGTGCATGTAATCTAATGTGAACATCAGACAATACAGCATATAAATCAAAACTGCCAAACATTACTTAATAAAATGTCGACCCAGGAAGAGGAAACAACAGAAGCTTTGGGGGTGTTCTTCATCTACTCCATCTATAGCTGTGTCTCATTTCGAAGGCTGCGTCCTCTGGAGGTCACATTTGTCGGCTGCATACATCATTGAGGCTGCTTCATTTCAGGCTCTGAACCTGATCCGGAATCCGGAAAAATGCTTTTTGTCCAAAATGTTGCTTTGTTATGAAACAACCACATTCAAGTGTTGATAAAAAAAAAAAAAAGAATACGTTGATATATTGTCTGTTCAGATATTCATACAAGAAGATTTTCTGGGGACCATGACAGTTCCAGTTCCAGGCAGGTCTTGTCCGTATTACAGTTCCATATAACTTCACCAAATGATTTCAGTTATTTGAAAAGTCTTTACAGACTACAGAACCAAAACCCACAACGACACTGACCAAGTAAATAAATATAGTAAACAATAGGGTAAAAACAAATTATTTCCATTTCCATTTTTTGCGACAAAATGACGTTTAATTATGTACATAAAGCACATACTCTCTTTCTCCTGCTCTCTCTCCCACTCAAACGCACACACATACAGTACAGACACACACTCTGTACTCTGTACATAGAAACGTGTTGTCAGAGCTGCACTGATGATTTGATCAGTAAAATAGTTTAACAACTTAAAAGCTACATGACATTTCTCACTAGCGAGGTAATTACAGTGCTGTTCTTGGAGCAGATAAACTTACAATTTCGCTATTAGCAGAGACGCTGCTGCCGAACACTGTTAAAGAGATGCACAGACTCTGGTAATTCACATACGCTAAAATAGTCTGCTATCAGTGGCTGAAGCCTCCGTTACCAGCTCTAAAATTAGGTTTTGGAATTAGCAACGGAGGCTTGGGATGAGAAATTAGTCCTACACACAAGAGCGTTTTAAGGACAAAAACCTGACAAATGTCTTGAAATACATAATCTGAACAATGATTCGATGGACCGGACGATGGGCCGTTGAATTATTGAAAAAATTATGCACTCCACTTTGCGTCGTGGCCGCATTACCACCACGGGTGTGCATTATTTTTCTAATAATTCAACGGCCCGTCGTCAATTATTTCTTATTTACAGTAATATATATATACATTAATTTGCCCATTTGCAACAGTATGCACCCTAATGTAGGTTACTGTAACACCGATAATTTCATTAAAATTGAAATTAGTCATTACAATTTTTATATCTATGCTTCAACCAACGCTATCTCACAACAAATTGTGAGTAAAATGTGACTGATTTGTATGAATTCGTATGACCTCATTAGTACGAATTCGTACGATTTGTCTAAACGCAGTGACGGTTAGGTTTAGGGGTGGGGTCAGGGGTAGGTCATTCGTATGAATTCATAAGAATTGGGCAACTCGTAAAATATGTACGATTTAGCAGAAATCGTACAAATTCATACGAGTGAGGTCGTATGAATTAGTACGAATTAGCCACCTCGTAAAATTGCTGTGAGATCGGGTTGGTTTCAACAGTTACATATTATATTAGCAGTTTCCATTGCTAACTATCAGAAGATCAGCTTGACTCTAGATAAATTACGAGTAGCTTGTAGCTTGACAAGATACAGATTCAAAATTGCTTTCCCAACACTGGGGTGCATAAGCTGTTATCAGTCCACCAGGATACAGAGTCTTGTTTACAAGGTACCCGAGAGCTACCCTGATACATACACACTGTGATGTTCGTTAGTGCAGAAAAAAAAGGAGACAAAAAAAAGTCCAAACTGGCAAAATATTTTTTTTTCTCTCTCTCTCTTGCTTGAATTTATGTTTGTTGTGTGTGTGTGTACTGGTGCGTTTTGTGTATTTATGTGTGAATGTGTGTTTGACACTTGGCGTAGCGTGACCACAGAGCTCATCCAATCGATGCCCATTTTCAGAGTATGACCCCGTTACCATGCCACTGACAAACTGCCGGTCCATAGAGGAATGATGTGAGCAGAGTCACTCCACTGAACATGCACACTTTACCACACCAACACACACTCACACAATCTGCTGTGAGGATATATATCTCTGGACACTGTAAGGTATGTGTGCGACTGTGCGCCAATCTATGTGCCTTTCTTACTGTGTGTAATAGTAGTGCTTGCATTCATTCTTTGAGCTGACACTTTTAGGAAAGAAAAAAATGATTAAAGTGATTAATCATAAGGATCCAACAATATAAGCAGGGCCGCGTTGCAGAACAGTATATAGCTCAATTAGAAGTGTAACTGCAAAACTGTCAGAAAAATAATAGACGAGTTTTTCTTTGAAAGATAATGCGGTGCCTTCACATATGGTTCTATATAACAGTTATTGGTAACACTTTATTTTACAGTGTCCTTGTTATACATGGAGTTACTGTAGTAATAACTATAAATTATGCATAATTACAAGCAACTATCACTAAACCAACCCCTATTACTAACCTTAACACTATAGTTAGTACATGTAGTTAATTACTAGTACTCAGTACTTAAATATATAATTAAGCTGTAACATGGACACCTTAAAATAAAGTGTAACCCAGTTGCTGCTGGTCCTGTAATTTGATTGGCCAAATGGCGTTCTAAGGGTGCAGTTCAACATTGCAGACAGTTTGTGAGCAGTGTTTTTTGATCAGCCATTTACAGGCTCAGGGAAACATGCTGCTGTGAGGAGACTATGATGCAAGAACCACAACTGAACCTGATAATAAAGACCCAATGGGCAACAAACATATACCGTATTTGGTCAAAACCCTTGAGTCTCACTTAAACCTTCCCAAAAAGAAACAATCTGGAGTAAACTGTCAATAAGCCTATAGGCCTGTAATGGCAAGATCAGAGAACACTCTTTAGGGAGGTTCACACGGTCTTCAGGTATTGGAGCTAGTGTACTTGAATCCTCCTTCAGTGTATTCAATATCCGGTGGCAAATTACAGTGATATGTAACCAAACCAAGTCCCACCCTATTTTTAAAAGCAATTAACCTTTTTAGACGACTCAGACTTGTAGAAGCAAGCTTAAATGGCATTAGCGAAATCTTGAAAAAAAAGTTTTAAAAACTTGTTTAAAGAAATAAGTCATACAAAATTGGGAACTTGCTTTGCCAATTATATAAGAAGACCTGGCATGAAAACTCAAAACTGAGGAATGAAAATCTTCTTGGCCTGACAGCATGATGGGTGAAATGTTCAAACACAGATACTAGAGCTGCAGAGGGCTGTGCTCAAATTATTCAACCTTAGTTCAGACTCAGGAAAATGAATCCACGCAAAAAAAATGAAGAATTCTTTGCATGCCTTGATTCGATTTGGCATGATGGATTTGCTAGGGGGTAAAGTTGGCAATCAAATCAATGCATTCTGACAATACAGTATATGTGCAATAGAAACTAGTGACAAATGTTCAGAATGTACAGGAAAGAGTTACAACTCAGAAGTGAGTCCAACATTGTTCAACATTTACATTACATACCGTATACATTAGCAGTGCAGAACAGTCTACAGCCGCTGGCCTCACTCTACAAGACAAAGAAAGCAGATTCCTGCTGTATACAGATGAGTCTCTGCTGCATTCAGACTGCAGCAGCACCTGTGGCTTTCAGCTATTCCTATATGTTCGGATCTGTTAAGTGCTGCATAAGTTACTTTTAATCAACTCTTGTGCTCCAAACACCATATTAACACAACATTTTTCTTAACCATATGAGAAGTAAAGAGAAGGGAAGTTTAATGCTGTTACAGAAATATTTCATTAAATGAAGGCTCTAGCATTAAGTTCTGCCAGGAAGACTTAATTGTTACGTCACTCTATTTATCTATCCAATCACATTCCAACACTTGTGGTATAAAAGATCGGTACTTACTCATGTTTGAGTTCGCAGATGCTGACGCTTCAATTCACCACCATCCTCCCCACCTCCTCCAAATTGAATCCTTCCCTCCATCCTCCTCACCACCACCACCAGGATGGTCCCTTCCATACCTCACGGGGGTCGGCTGCGCCCCTGCCTTGATCTTCAGGCAGGATATGCAGAGTCCGGACCCTCAGATTGCGAGCTACGGACGGGGCCTACGCCAAAGAACTTTATTGCTTGCTGGGTTGCTAATAAATGGATAATTGTCACAGTATTTATTCTCCCGAGTCTTTCTGGTAGAATTTTTATTACCGATCAGAATTTTGGGGCAAGGTCACATTACTGTTGATCTGTTTCAGAACATATTAAATTGTTCAGAATTCACAGTACTTTGTTACAAAAAATAAATAAATAATCTATTTCAAAGAATCAAAGAATCCTGAAACAGGTTTAATATTAAATATAAAATATTAACAATAATATTAAGCAGCACAACTGTTTTCAACATTGATAATAATAATAATTGTTTCTTGAGCACCAAATCAGCATATTAAAATGATTTTTCTGAAGGATCATGTGACTGAATACTGGAGTAATAATGCTAAAAATTCAGCTTTTCCTTCACATGAATAAATTAAATTTTAACATATTTTAAATAGAAATAATATTTTATAATACTACAATTTTTATTGTACCATTGATCAAATAAATGCAGCATTGGTGAGCATAAAGCAATGGATTTTCACATGCTAAGATTGTCAGGCATTTTGATTGCATTTTTCAAAACTGCAAAAACATGCCTATATTGAATAACGGTCACATTTCTGAAAAGAGCATGTCTACTTTGTGGTTTAACAGATATAGGTTAAAACTTCAATAATATCTGCCTACTGTCCTTTGAATAAATCAGAGAAATAACAGGATTTAAAGGCAAAATAACAGTTTTAAAGTGCTATTATTATTTTTAAGCAAGCAGAGCATTAACAAAGAAAGTAAAGTCAGTTCAGTTTTTATATAATAAATTTGCCAATAATGTGTTGTTGACAGTCATGTCATGCTTTATATTTCAGTTATCCATTTAAAGACTGATGTTCAGACCACTAAAAATTAGATACTGCAGAAACACACCGTAGCTCAGTCAACGACAATGCACAGTTGTGCGTATAAAAGAGAAAAATCTGAATTAGTGTAAGCATATGTGCTGCGTGTGTATTGCGGTTGAGGGTAGATGCACTCTAGATGAACATTGCAGCTCATTTCACATGGAAATCTTCTGCTAAGCTATCAGAGAAAACCTGACTGCCTGATTACCAAGCATTAAAAAACAGTTTGTCTGCTCTGCTCTCCTCTCCTGGCCAAGCTATGGCTCAAAGGGAACAGCACACTCCCTGTTGACTCATACCTCATGCCTCATGCTTTCAGACACACACACACACACACACACACACACACACACACACACACACACACACACACACACACACACACACACACACACACCCACACACCTGCTCTCTATAGATAAGTGAAGTCTCTGGGCAGGCCTGACTCTGATGGAATTCTGCTCAGCCTGTTTGCCAGAGCGCTGCAAATGCTGCCAGCTTACACTCATCCCCCAACCCTCTGCGCTTTTCTCTCTCGGTCTCCCTCCTGCGCCTCATCTCTTCATTCTGTTCCCCTGTCCATCTTCTAGACCTTATTATAGAGTGTAGGGTTGAGAACCTTTCTCGGGACAAGCAGGATCAGAGGCCAGAATTACCTTTTTGGCCTTTACCTTTTTGGCCTTACCTGCCAATGGCGGGTGAATTGAGATTTTTTTTTTTTTCTCGCTTACTATTTCTTAACCGCCATGAAACTGCATTTTGGATTATTGCTCCCTGTGACAGTGCAATTGTTTAGCTTTTTTAATTTATTTTTTATCTTTGCCTGTTTGTGACAAAGAGCTTATTGTGTCACTCATATATTATATGATTTTAAGGTTTACATATATTTGCTAAAATAAAGTAAAAAAGAAGATAATTAAAGAAAAATATAATAAAACATTTTATTATAAATGTATTTAGTTTATTAAATATAAAAAAATTCAAAAATGAAATACACGCATATAAAGATATTTGTACATAAATAACAAATGTACGGAAGCCTTAAGAGGCCATACATTATAATTTTTTTATGTATTGTTTTCTTGTGATCTCGACCTAATTTTCTCATGATCTCGACATAACAAAAGTTGTTTTCTTGTGATTTTGTTTAATTTTCTCATTGTCATGTCGACATGATAAAAGTTATCTTGTGTAATTTTAACTAAAGTTGGTTTGATATAAAACAATGGTAAAGTTGGTTTGATATAAGACATTTGTAAGACAAACTTTTCTTCAACATTAAATTATTTGTGTGATCACAAAATTGTTCAAAAACTGTTAATCTCGTTCAGATCATGCATGGAAAGCATAATCCTAAATAATACTTTAGGCCTAAATCCCCTCATCAGGGTCCAAGCACCAATGGCCCATGTGCAAGTAAACACTTTAATAACTAAATCATGTTTATTTATTAAATATTTTTGCATAAATTATAAAATAGTATAATACTGGAATGGAGAATTACATTACAGAACAGACTGTCATATAACTGAAACCGAAAGAAAAAGATTAGGCTTAAAAGATTCATTATCTTGTGCATGCTATTTACGGCATTATGGTGGCCTGAAAAGCAAACTTTTGAAAAAGGGTATAGTTTTTCAAAAGGTTTCAAAGTGCAAGTTTTGGAAAATAATACTGTTATCATCTCCATGTAAACTACAAAAACGTGAATTTGTGAAAACGTCATGCAGTCTATAGGTGCATAGTGTTTCTTTACAAAGTGACATCACCAACTACCAACCTTGTCGTCTGTACGCGAGAAAAACGCAAAGGAAAAGCTTTTCCGTTTTTAGTACATTGTTGGCGTGTAAATGTACCCTAAGCTTGTTTGCTTGGATTTGTTCTTCACGTGTTCTCCAGACAGATTTGAATCACTCATTTCGCTTCCATCAGCGAGGATCTGATTATCATGCTTACAGTTCCACTTGTGACTATTATTTTGCAGTTCCTAATTACCAGCCAACAGGCGAACAATCCCATTAACCCACCACAGACTATTTTTACTCATGCTTGCGAGTGTTCATTTTGTAGCCTGAGCAGGAATGAGTTCACTGCTCTAATACTCTGTAAACCTTGAGCATTGTTTTACCCCACAGACAGAATTCATACTGGCAATTCATACTGCATTCAAGTACATTGTGCTTTTTCTGCTAATAGGAGGGCATGCATGGTTCTGTCGACTAATGCAATTTTATAAATATGTAAAGTAGCTCCAGTACATGAGTAGATTGCTGGTTTCTATTATTGCTACACCACTGCTTAATAATCTGGTTAAGGAGCTCAAGGAGTCTGCATCTCATTACTGTGGCTTTTATGAAGTGCAGGGCTGGTTTAATTATTTGCCATCGCAGGGCTTCTTTCATGATTCGGGTAACCTGCATGCTTAACCTGCATGCTTGCGATCACAGGGGATCCTGATTGCTTTCATCACCTAGAAAAAGAAAAAGAAATAACTAATAAATAAAAGACAGAAAGTGATCAAACCATTTCCAGTTGCAAACCCAAACATGGAAGCTTCAATTCCAAAGCTTTGATGAGTTGTTGGCAAACACTCTTCTCTCCTTGCACTCTTGAGTTATGTATATTCTGTTTGTATCATTATGTGTGTAGTATTTCCCTCATTATTTTCACATTTCCATGGTGATCTGTGTGCTTGTTCTTTAAACTCTTTAGGCCAACATATAGGCTAATTAGAAAAACATGTTTCTACCTACCTTTTGCAAAACTCCCCAAAAAAACATACCCATACATTCATTCATTATACATTCATTGCAGTTTACAGCTAAAATGAACACCAGTAATGGTAAAACACCAAAAACTTGTATTCCTTTTCATGTAAATCATGATTGCAGGGGCAGATTTTTGATTAATAAAGAGTATAGAATTACTTTCACGCAGTTCCTTGCACAATGCTTTGACTTTAAAACACTTTTATCAGTGCATGATTTGCATCACATAACCACATTAATATATGGATTTTCTACTTTGCTCAGTAGCTCACCTGGTACAGCATTGCACTTGTGATGTGAAGTGCTAGTGTACGAGTCCTGCGATTCATGATAAAAGAGCTCAAAGACTTATAGAAGCAAGCTAAAAATCGCATGGAATCTTCAACAAATGCATTTTCGTTAGGTTTAGGGTATATGGTACATTATTTTCAAACGCAATCAACATTTTAGCACTACTCACCGGACATTTCATTTCCGAACTGCCGCGATACGTACAACAACAAACGCAATAAAACATTGGAAAATTCACGTTAATCTGTTTCACACAAAATTGAAAGCACTTATAGTGTCACACACTAGACATTTCACACAAACAACACTCGATAAAGGAGTTTAAATTTATTTTATTTATTTATTTATTTATTTATTCGGGACAGTGCACATTAATGGACAATCAAACATTTCTGTAGACTGTAAATGAGCCAGGTTATAGCATAAATGCTAATTTTCACCTGTAGTCCCGAGGCAGGAAAATAACATTATACAAGATAATACAACATAAAAGAATGACAGTACAATATCAAGCACAAAACACATTAGCACACAATCAGGCAGATTACGTTATATCAATACAATTATTTAAAATGAGTACATAATTGTGAAATTTTAAGAAATTGTTTAAGATGCTTTTTGAATGTGCAGTAAGTGGGACATTCTCTAGTAATTGTTGGAATGCTATTCCAAAAATGACCCCCTTTGACAGATAAAACAGTTTGACCAAAGTTAGTTTTTCTATGTGGGATTTCTATATCTCCTCTAAATGAAGCTCTGGTACAACGACCTCTGTCAGACCTTGGTTTGATAAATAGAGAGAGTGAAGGTGGGGCTAATCCATGAAAAACTTTATAAATTAAACAGCTATATTTAAAATTAATACAATTTTCAAAATTGAGCAAATTGTATTTTTCTAAAATATTACACTGATGGTATGACAGAGGTTTTTGATCAAGTATTTTTATAGATTTTTTAAATAACTTTTCTATGGGTTTTAAAATTGTGTTTCCAGTAAGTGACCAGGTAGTGATGCAATAATCTATGTGCGAAAATATCATTGAATGTAAGAACATTTTAGCGGAATTAATTGTCATTGATGGTCTAATTTGTTTAAAATTATGTAGATTGAATTTAATTCTGTTCGCTGTAAGTTTGATGTGTTTTTTAAATGAAAGTGTTGAGTCCAGTGTTACCCCGAGGTACTTGAACTCCTCTACAATATCAAGTTCCACTTCCCCCAGGAACACATTGGACCGCTCTAGTTTTATGGGGTTTTTTGTAAAGAACATAGCAACAGTTTTCTTTTTGTTCAATAATAGGCAAGATTTAAGCAGCCATTGCTGTATATTCTCCAATGCTGATGTGAGGATGTATGATGCTTCCTGTGTGCTTTTAGCAGATGTAAAAATGACCGCATCATCAGCATACATTTGAAAATGGACTTTTTCACAAATGTTTGGCAGATCATTTATATAAACAGAGAACAATACTGGTCCCAAAATTGAACCTTGTGGGACCCCTGCTGAACATTCAAGGTGAGGTGACTTAGTGCTACCAACACTCACAGATTGTCTTCTGTTGGACAAGTAAGATTGAAACCAAACTAAAGCATCTTCTGCAAAGTTGAAGTGAGTCAGTTTAGACAGAAGGGCTCGATGATCTACAGTATCGAACGCCTTCTTTAAATCCAAAAAGACTGCACCAACACATGTGGTTTTATCAAGCAACGATTTCACTGTTTCTATAAAGACACAGTTTGCCGTCTCAGTGGAATGATTTTTGCGAAACCCAAATTGCATGGGATGCAGAAGAGAAGGACCACGGCTGAGATGGTTATTCAGCAGCTTGGCGATCCACTTTTTTGCAACCTTAGATACGACAGGGAGGATGCTGATGGGGCGATAATTTGAAATATTTGTTTTGTCGCCTGATTTAAAAATTGGTGAGACTATGGCCACCTTCCATCCTGATGTAACAACTGCCATTTTAATTGATAGATTGATCAAATGTGTTATTGGGCACACTAGCGCATCCCTGTGTAATTTTAAAAAATGTGTGTCAAGGCCATATGCATCTTTGGCCTTTGAGGGTTTCATAGACTTAATAATGTTAGATACTTCCAAATCAGTTATCTGCTCTAACCTAAAAACCTGCTGTCCAGGATCAATAGGCTTACGAGCTATCTCTGAGGAACTAAACATTTGTGTTATTTCTTTGACCGAATTAATAAAGAAATTATTGAATTCAGTTGCTAATTCTTTTGGATTATTTATAAGCTTGCTGTTAACTTTTATTTCCAATCTATCATTATCTATTTTATTTTGCTTTCCAGTTAGTTTATTAATATTTTGCCATATTAGTTTACCGTTGCCATTAGCACTTTTAATAACATCCATGAAGAAATTTGCCTTGGCTTTACGTAAGGTATGAGTTGTTTTATTTCTCATTGAAGTAAATCTTTGCCTATCAGTAGTAAGACCAGATTTTAAGAACACTTTAAGTAATATGTCTCTTTCTTTAATAAGTATTTTGCATTGATTATTAAGCCAGGGTAAATGATTTCCCTTTTTTTTTTTTTTACCTTTTCCTCTTTTTATAAAAGGTTCCATAACATCCGCAATTTTAGCATTAAGCATCTGGGAATTGTTTTCAATATCATTATCAGAAAACAATTCAGACCAATTTACTTCATTTAGAAGAATATTAAGATTTTGATGCAGATGTTTTGGGATAAAATTAAAATGGTTATTACATTTAAATGAGTTAAATCGCTTTTTACTTAATTTTCGGGAGACAAATACAATATTATGGTCAGAAAGCCCGGTAATGAAGTTGTATGTTTTGCCAATCCTCTCAGCATGATTTGTGAATAACAGATCTATTAGAGTTTCTGAGTGGCTTGTTATTCTGGTTGGTGTTTTTATCATTTGTGTTAAATTAAAATAATCAGTAATTTGTTTAAGAGTTGTTCGTTCCCTCTTTACATTCCAATTAATATTAAAATCACCCATTAAAATAATTTCCTTGGTTTTATCACAGTGATTGAGGACAAGTTTAAGTTGTTCATAAAAATCATTTTTCGCTGTGGGCTTTCTATATATACACACTATAACAAAAGACATTGTTGCAGAAAGTGATATGTCAACACCTACACATTCCAATACAACTTCATTTGGCCATTCAATCATTGTGCATTTCAGAGTATTTCTAACATACATTATTACTCCCTCACCCCTCCCGTTTTTTCTGTCCTTTCTAAATACATTATACCCGGGCATATTTACAATAGCCTCAGGGGAAGAATGGGTTAACCACGTCTCTGAAAGTCCTAAAAAGTCAATATTGGAACTGCACAGCAAATGTTCCAGTTGTTCACGTTTTGGTTTCATATTCAAGTGTCCGCCGAATAGTCCCTTTACTTTCGATAACGGATCCCAAACTACCTTTGCCTGATTTAATGTGCGAAAAATTTTATTAGTTCTGTGACGTTTGAAGACTGGATTCCTAATTTGTTTTGTTGGAGGAGTCTGTTGATTAACATTGCAAGAGTCAGCGACAGTTGTTTGTGTTAGCAAAGTCACATGCTCACCAGTGCACGCTCCCGCGTCCATCCTGCAGAGCTGCCTCTCCGGTGATTGCGCCGCCACTCGCACGATCCCCGCCGAGCCCACGGAGTTTCCCAGCCCAACAGAACACTCCACACACGGCGAAACAGCCCGTCCAAGGCCGCCCACTTCCCCGCACACCGCACCACCAGCCAACGACACGCCCGCGCCAAACCAGGAAGAAGCACCGGCAGGGCCATGAGCGCCCAACAGCCCAAGGCATGGGAGCTCCACAGGCCTCAGCCCAGAAGTCGGGAACCCCACAGGGCCCACAGCCCCCAAAGGTGGGTCAAACAGGCGATTTGACAGTGACCAGGTGGTAGTACATTGATGGCCACTATGTGTTGGCTGTGTTATTTCTTCTGTAGTTTCAATGGTGTTGATCAGTGGCATTGGGCCTGGGTTAACTTCAATGTCTCCAGCCAGAAGTAGCACAATCACCAATTGAGTAGCACTCACGTTAATGTTGTTTGATTGAGATCTCGCACACGCCTTAGATGAAATTTTAGGATGAACATTTTTGAGGAATTTGGAATATAGAAGATGATAGCTCTTGCCGTTTTGCGTGTACATGCAATTTTGGTTCTCTTGCAGACCGAGGTGCTTGACAGACACAATTAGAAGTGTAACAATATACAAAATTGTTATCCAGTTCTGTAAAAAGCGCTCAGATGGCTGCATTAGATAGTCCGGAGATTTTAGAAAAGAGCGCACAGCTCCTGCCAAACTGTGCTTGCTCCTAGCCGCCATCTTGGACAAGCTTATGAAGACTTGTAGAAGCAAGCTAAAATGGCATGGTAGCTTTAACGAATGCGTTTTCATGTTGCATTTGCTTTTGTTAACACTATCAGTTTAGGTTTAGGGTATGGGTTCAGTGTAGGTGGTATGTTCTTTTCAAACACGATAGTGCATTAACCTTTTAGCTACACTCACTGGACACTGAATTTCAGAACTGTCGTGATAGTACAACAACCAAAGTAATGAAAGGTTGCCAGATTCACATTCATCACTTTCATATAAAACTGGACGCAGGACTACTGGACTGGACTTTTAGCGGCAATGTAATATCATTTTAGAGAAATGTTGCCACAGGCATGTTTTTCCAAAGAGCCTGGGTTGCTTTTGGCGGATCTTATCTCCCCTTTTTCCCAACATCAACTAACTAAACTGCAAAGCACATGACTCTTAAGTTTCAAGGCTCAGAAAAAAAATATCACAGGAGTATTCTGGCATAAATGCTTCAGACTACAAAAGAACAAAGCGCTTAAAGATACCGATCAATGACCTGGGTGCTTGAGAATCTTGTTCTGTTTAATTGTGGACAACATTTGATATTGTTGAAGTCCATGCATACGTGTTTCCGGTTGTGTATGCAGGCTGCATTCTAGATAAAGCCGCCCCGCTTACACTTGTCCTTTTAAATAAGCCTCTGGTGGACTTATCGTTCAGTCGAGTCCGTCTCCTAATTCCTTTCCTGAGAAAATAAAACGGTCCACAATTCAGCATCTTCCTTAATCCCTTCTGAAGGTCCACATAACAAAGTGAGGTATGTCTTCCTATATGGTATGGTACTGCGTAGTTAGAAAGATCAGAGGGTTACTCTCAAATAGGCAGGTACAAGGACAAGTCGTGTGTGTCTGTGTGAGTGTAAAGCAAGATGAATGGTCAGATAATAATAAGAGGGCCCAGGTAATAGTCCCATTGGACTCATGACTCCCCATGACGTTCTAAAGCCGCAAGCACTGTAACCATGGGGACAAGCTCTGTACTCGACAGCAAAACTTCTGCTTCTCATCACTGAAGCCCTCCTGCCTGCCCTAGTCGCCCCTTTTCTACTTGTCCTCAAAAAGCTGTCAATAAATCCCCCATTTCTCCTGTGGAAGTGCACACCTCTACTCCCACTGCATCCTCTCCACTTGAGGAGATGAGTGTCCTGCTATGCACTGCAGGAACCTAATATCAGTGTTCTCTCTTCTTCTTCTTGCAGGCTTTTGCTCTCTACTGAACATCATTTTCTGTCTGGAGTACAAAAGTGATTATCCTTGGCTGAATGGCTGGTTATGAGGGAGAGAGTGTGGCGAGATATAGGAAGGAGGAGGAAGAGGACCGGGAGGTTAAGAGCTACTTCCCTTGCTTTCTACCGTGTCTCTGCTGTTACGTCCAATCAATGAGTACATTAAAGATGTCTACAGGGGCGGAGATAACCTAGTTGCCAATTGAAAGGTAATAGGTTTGAATCCCAGGGCTTTCCAGGTAAGAACGTGAGTCAGCAAATGAAGAATTTGCATTCAGGTATGACGTTCATTCTATTCATTTTTAAAAGCAGATTTATCAATTTCTTTAGGCTAATTTTTTTTAATATATATATGTATATAGACATACACACACACACACACATTTTTTGAAACATTTTTTAGGAATTAGGTCAAATTTCTATGAAATTCCCCCTTGCCTAACCAGTTTAGAACTGTTCTATTCCAAAGAGCTGTTAAGTAAGTTATCGAGTCGGATCAGTTCGATTTGTGAACAAATTTTGTAAACTGGATAAACATATTTGTTGAAAAGATTTGACTTAAAATAATAATTTGTTTATGAATCTGATATTGCCACTTCTCTGCTAAAAACATCAAGAAGAACAATAAAATCAACATTTTCAGTGAACTTCAGAAAACTTATAGTACACAATTACCACTTTTATGGTACTTTTTTCTCTTTCACTTTCACAACATTGAAATAAGTGGCCATGCATGGATATTCTTCAAAAACTCACTTTTTGTGTGCTCTACATTAGATAAGAACAAAAGATAAAACCTTTTGGATATTTTTTCTAACTAATCTTTTAAAACATAAAAGTATAAGAATTCATTCAAAAAGGAAACCAGATGACAATGAAAGATACACAAAGGTAAGAACTTAAAATTCTTTAAACTTTAAACTGTCAGACTGTGATAACCTGCCCTATTGGTGAAGACTAAAGGCAAAAAGTCTTTATCCCATAAGTCCTTTGACCTTTGGATAAGGCAGCTCGTAGTTTGGGGCATATTAGATATGCATTTATATATGGAGTCGAGTTTGAACACCACAAAAATACTTTTCAAATGAATTCTAAAATGATTAGGAAGACATTGAAGGGACTAACAAAACAAAGTGTAAAGTGAACTCTCCTAGTCTTCCTTCTGGCATTCATGCAGCATTATAGAAGTCTAGTAATAAAGGCATTCATCAATATCTCTGTCTACTTGAGAGAGAAATGATTGCAATTTAACAATGTTTCTTAGATACATTAACACAGCTGTATAAATGTGTGTGCTGGGTATTTCTAGCTTGTTTTATTCTTTAAGACAAATGCCCTTTTCAGACTGCCAAGTGTGTATTTGGTAGGTGATGGATGGACACTTGTCTCGCTCCCAGGTTTAGATCAGATAATGACTTCAGTTGTGTTCTGCATGGCCTGTCTCCCTGATGGATAATAGCGTAATTAAAAAGCATTAGCGCTAGCGGGTGGCATAAATGTTGCGATAATGACTGCGGTGAAGGTAGGGCATGCGGTAGAGCTTCTCAACCTGCAATGATTCTTTAATGATCATTTTAATGTTGTCCACACAAATATTTCTCCTCGCAGCCAGATGCTAACATGCTATGCTAATGTCGGGTTAAGGCCCTTAAAGTCTTTGTTTTCATTTATAGTGGAATGAATTGATCCCAGCTTATTCAGTCTAATTAAACAGTTTTCTGTTTGGAGGTCTTTTTATTTTATATTTTCATCAACAGAACTTGCAGCGTGGTTATTATCCACAGTTATTAAAGCTGGATAATTCTTGCAGAAATTAAAAATCTGTCATTGTTTACTCACCCTTATGTTGTTGCAACCCTTTTCTTTTATGGAAAACCACAAGTTTAGCAGAATATCCAAGCTGTCACACAATGAAAGTGGATGAGGATCATGGGCTGTAAAACTCACAAAAGAACAAAAAAGCACCATAAATACAGACCCTTTCCAAAAAATTAGAATATCATGGAAAAGTTTATTTATTTCCATAATTCCATTCAAAACGTTAAACTTATAGATTCAGGGCCCACAACTTAAACGATTTCAAGTATTTAGTTGTTTATTTGTACATAATTTGGGCTTCCAGCTCATAAAACCCACGAAAACAGGATTTCAAAAAATTAGAATATTACATGAAATCACACAGTAATTACACAGTGATACCATGGTCATTGAACCAGGTTTTGGTTATTTTGGCAGTGTGGGCAGGTGCAAATCCTGCTGGAAAATGAAGTCAGCATCTCCATAAAGCTTGACTGCTGAAGGAAGCATGAAGTGCTCTGAAAATGTCCTGGTAGACGGCTGCGTTGAGTGGACAGCACAGTGGACCAACACCAGCCGATGACATGGCTCCCCAAACCAACACAGACTGTGGAAACTTCACACTGGACTTCAAGCATCTTGGATTGTGTGCCTCTCTATTCTTCCTCCAGACTCTGGGACCTTGGTTTCCAAATGAGATGCAAAATTTGCTCTCATCAGAAAAGAGGACTTTGGTCCACTGTGCTTTATTAAATCCAGAGTCAACGCAGCCGTCTACCAGGACATTTTCAGAGCACTTCATGCTTCCTTCAGCAGACAAGTTTTATGGAGATGCTTCCTTCATTTTCCAGCAGGATTTGCACCTGCCCACACTGCCAAAATAACCAAAACCTGGTTCAATGACTATGGTATCACTGTGTAATTACTGTGTGATTTCATGTAATATTCTAATTTTTTGAAATCCTGTTTTCGTGGGTTTTATGAGCTGGAAGCCCAAATTATGTACAAATAAACAACTAAATACTTGAAATCGTTTAAGCTGTGGGCCCTGAATCTATAATCTATGTAAGTTTAACGTTTTGAATGGAATTATGGAAATAAATAAACTTTTCCATGATATTCAATTTTTTTTGGAAAGGGTCTGTATTTAATACCACTCATATAGCCTACTATTTTCTAAGTTCAGATGATATTTGAACTTATCATTCTTTGAAAATCGTGATTTGAAAGTTTTGCTAAACTAATGATTATTTTGATCAAAAAATTTGTCGATTATTTATTCGATTAGTCCGATGGACCGACAGAGCAAAATTGAAATCCTTATTTATGGATAATCTTTTAATCCAGTGAGCTGTTAATTAAGCCATTGTGTCGAATTGAGATTGAATTAAACTCAAGAACTGAATCAGACTGATTTGTGAAGAAATCATTTGGACCAATTTTGTCAAATTTCCAGATAAGTTTTGTTCTTGGAAATGCATTATTTACTATTGTAATATTGTGTCAGGCAGATATTTGTGCAACCAAAGGAAAAGTGGTACAGTTGTAGGAGGAGAATGAGTCTGTGCAAGTTACCTGCTGACATTTTAAAATACTCTAGGCTTATTAATGCTTTATTCCTTTAATGCTTTATAGAATACTCTGAGTGAAATACATGGATGCTTACTTTTTGACGTCACTACTGGGGAATAGCCTGTCTTGTAAATACGGTTTACTTGCATTGAACCGATAAATGGGGTCAATTCAATAAACTGATTTTTGGTAGTTATTAGTGTATTGGTGAGCATTGTAAACTTTCACTGTATGAAAAATAGCAACTTGGAAATTCTACAAAAAACTCCCTTTGTGTTCTACTGAAACAAAAATGGTCATGCAGGTTTCAAAAGACATGAGGGTGTGTAATGTCAGAATTTTCGTATTTGGGGAAAAAAAAGAAAAAAAGAAAAAGAGAGACCCAAAAATATCAGATTATTGGCAAGAAGTGTATTTATAAGAGATTATCAGTATCCAATCAGCACAAACAGAGCCATACTCATGAGTGAACACATCACAAGTTTTCCTGCATGGATGTTTCCGCTCCATGTGTCAGTGACCCTAACATATTCTAAGTGGAGCAAAACACACCAGATATAGGCTAAACACGTATTCACAGAACTATGACAGGGGAGCCACTGATAGGAGAAGCTACATTGCATTGGATTTGTCATGTAACCCATAAAGCCCATGAGACCTCATTCTCCGGGTGAAAAAGCTTTAACCTGGAATTCCCAGACATTTCTAAACCCTCTTCCTGCCGCCCTCCATCCCACCTCATCCCTACTCTACCACCCCGGCTCATCTTATCTAGCTGTTGCACACTCGTCTGCTTTCGAGGATGGGCGCTAGGATGGCAGTATCCAGCGAAAGGGATTTATTTGGATTCATTATGTCTGTGTACGGCAGGGCCGAGCTGCGCCTGTGGAATCTCACGATAACAAATATTAGATAGTTCACAACAAAGACTTGCAATTCTTGCAGGGTGAAAAAGAGAGAGTGAGAGAGAAAAAGAGAAAGAAGAATGATAAAGGCAAGCGGGGGTCATCCATTTCTTCAGCTTCGGCGCGCACACATGCGCAATAAGAACCATCAGGGCTCTCGTTAGTATGGGCTAAATCTGCCCATCTGTCTCATTCAGAGAGGATTTGGTTTGACAGTGAAGTGTGGCTGTACTCTACCCTGTGCTGTTAAATAAAACAGCAGGTGAAAGTTAAACCTGTCAGCCCATCTTTACAGCCTCAATGACAACTTACTCACTTTTGCCTCCCTCATTGGTAAAGCTCAACCATAGACAGCAATCTCATATCTTACATTTACACAGAAAACACACACATAGATGTAGAGCGTGTCCTACAGTCTAAGCATTTACTATTTTCTAATGTCTCGGACAAGATCAGAAGGCTACGTTCGCTCTTGAGCCAGCGTTGCAGCAAGACAAGGGAAATAATCACAGAAGACAGGTTTATTGTTGAAAAGGTAAGTATTTTTTTCTCAGATCAGTTTCCTCGCTAGAGAAGCGTTCAGTTTTTCCGCTTGCAAATTCCGCCATGTAAATGCGGCGAAAAATTTTCCCGTCGTTAAACTAGCAAAAGTGGATTCGGACACGCCCTAAGTGCACTTGCGCTTTAGACCATGCGCTTAGATCGTTAAAATAGGGCCCAAGTGATTTTTTGTAGGTACAATTCTAGGTCCATCAGCTAGTCCAGCATCAAACCAGTGCTGACCATCATGTTTAAACCAACATTAAAATTCTCCATGGAAGATGTCCCATTTATTTATTGTTCTTAGTGTAGGGACTCCTAAAATAAATATGCCTTTTGTTTTGAAGTATTTTAAAATATTGAAATTTGTGCTTTTCATTTTTTTTGTTTTCAAATTTCAATATCATTTCAATGTGATATAACTCAATGTTTTTGTTTCATATCCAATGAGATAGCATTGAATGTAAATGTACTATTGCTGGCCAGTGATTTTTGAGCATGATTAGTTTGCATCATAACGTGAGTTACGTGAAGGGGGAGGAGCATCGCACATGGCATGAGAAGACGGTAATTTGACTGCTTGTGTTAGAAGTGTGTCATTTTGGAGACTTCATATATTCTGTGTAATATAAGGCCCAAAGTGTAGAGAAACGACATGTGGTTTATTTTGTTTTGCTATTTGAAGTGTTTTTTTATTTCTGTTATCTTCTTCGTGATCTTTGAGTCATGGCGCTGAGTCAAGACGTGCGTGATGAGGGCTTAACAGATAAGCTGTGTCTGAAACCGTTCACTCATTCACTAATCCCTGCATAGTGAATGGCAGTTGAGTGCACTACATCAGCAAAGAGTGAACGAAAATGAGTGAGCGAATTCGGACGCTGACATAATTATCACGCGCCAGAGAGCTCGGACAATTTCGTCATAAACATTACCTACCCATCTTTAATATTTCATTTTTTGGCTGTATGAATTGTATGTAACAATTGTATGTATGTATTTTTCACGTTTATTGCGTTATTTGATAAAAAAAAAAGATAATAAAAACACTTATCATATTTATTTACTTTTTACATTTATATGTGAAAATAAAAGAGATCAAAACACTACACAGCACATTTGTTTATTCAAATATAGATATAACGGTATATATATAAATAAATAACCAGGCATCTGGTCTTATAAATGATTGTTTTCTATCTCGCGTGCGCCGTTGCCATGGTGACATTTTTGTTTATTTTTCATTCGCGCTCTATCGCCTTATCGTGTTGGATTGTGGGAAATAGTGTCTCAGCAAGTGTACATCGGATGTACACTCAAATTCAGAGAGGATTGTGGGTAAAAGTAGTGAACGAATGTAGGGAATGATGTCGTTCACTCAGAATTCGGACACCACTACAAAATGGCCGACACCCTAAATAGTGCACTATATAGTGGATAGGGAGCGATTTCAGACACAGCTCTAGTGACATTCAAATTCATGGTCAATAACTGTGTCGAAGTTATTGGACGTTCGTGGTGGACTTCGGAATTCTTCCGGGACTGGAAAGATTGTGTGGTTCGTCGTCGTGGGACGTGGATCAACTGCATTCATCGCGTATCGGGACTGCTCGTGTGAAACTGTTCGTATCGCAAGTGACTTCCCCATTGCTTCTTCCGTCGGATGGATGTAAGTGAACTCATTTTCGGGACTGTTGAATGTGCGGGAGTACATTGAATTCGTCAGCTGTAAATGTGCACCAACGAACTGGGCCCCAACGATAACGAATGACCGACCGTATATTTGACTGCATCACGGACTCGTGTATATTTGACTGCATCACTGACTCATCATAACAACACTCGGTTACTAACGTAACCTCGCGTGCCTATTGGCTGCTCTGCGGCAACTGCTGCAACCTATCAGTGCGTCAGACATGGCGTCAGCGCCAATGAGAGGCTCGCCTCGCGCTGTCGTCATGGCCCGCCAAAATGGGTGTGGCCTCAGCCTATAAAAACCCATCGCCCAGGTTGCACAATGATTTCAGTCGACTGGAAGCGAAACCAAAGTACAGCACAAGCACGGCAGGCTACGCAACACTCGTTCCCTCTCTAGAAAGAACCGGGGTTACGTTAGTAACCGAGTGTCGTTCTCTTACGAGAGTACTCTTGTGTTACGCTATGAGAACCCTATGTAAAGCGCCGTGCGTGCTGAGTTTCTAACACTTATGTCCCAAGGGCAATAGCCCGGGGCTCATATATAAGTGAAGTGATCGCAACGGCAGAACAGGGCGGGACGATTCGGTGTTATGAGATAGGTGCATACACATATATATACAGTTAATATAGCATAATCAGACTGAGAACAGTCTGGCCTGTAAGGCAGGTACTTCCAGGTTATAGAACCTTACGAATGTAGACAACGAGGCCCAGCCTGCTGCCATACAAATGTCATGAAGTGAGACCCCACTTGTCCATGCCCACGACGAGGCCATGCCTCTGGTCGAGTGGGCTCTAACCCCCAAGGGGCAATCCAGGCCCTTGGACGCATAAGCTGATGCGATAGGGGAATAACTTGCGCTCTTACGGAGTCGCAAGCACCTTCGGGACGTAACCATGCCTTGGTTTGAGGATGACCTTAGAGTCATTAGGCCCAAATTCCAGGCACGTAGCGCTCACTGAGAGCGCGTGCAGGTCGCCCAGTGGCTAGTGCCAGCAGAAAAGCGGTCTTGAAGGACAGGTACTTTAGCTCCACCGCATGTAATGGTTTTGAATGGTCTACCTTTCATGGCCACTAGGACCGTGGAAAGGTCCCAAGCTGGAACCGAGGGTGGCCGAGGAGGGTTCAGCCTCCTAGCACCCCTGAGGAAACGGATTATGAGGTCATTCTTTCCCAGCGACTGGCCATTCACAGGCTTCGTAAAAGCCGCTATAGATGCCACATACACCATGAGCGTGGATGGGGTTCTCCCGTTATCCAACATCTCTTGTAGGAAAGAAAGCACCGCCGTTACCTCACAATCTAGCGGGTTTAGTTCATGAGCTGAGCACCATTCAGCGAACACTGACCATTTAGACGCATAGAGCCGTCTAGTAGACGGAGCTCTAGCCTGTGTGATCGTGTTCAGCACTCCCTCTGGGAGGTGAAATGGTGATAGTTGATCGCCCACACATGTAGGGCCCACAGTTCGGGGTACGGGTGCCAAACTGCGCCCTGGGCCTGGGACAACAGGTCCTTCCTCAGCGGAATCGGCCATGGAGCTGTGTTCCCCAGTTCTATCAGTTCTGGGAACCAAACTTGATTCTCCCACAGCGGGGCTATCAGGAGTATCGAGCATTTGCTCTCCCTGATTCGCTTGATTACCTGTGGTAACAAGGCGATCGGGGGAAATGCATAGAGAGGGCGCCTGGGCCAGTTTAGGGCCAGCGCATCCCTTTCTTTTGAAAAGAACATTGGGCAGTGAGCGTTGGTTTGCGACGCGAACAGGTCTACCTCTGCTCTGCCGAAAATGTCCCAGATATTTTGCACCGACATGGGATGCAGAGACCACTCCCCTGGGGAGAGTTTGGCCCTGGATAGCATATCTGGGCCTACGTTCAGGACGCCCGGCACATGGGCCGCTTTCAGCGAGCACAAGTTGTGCTGGCCCCATATGAGGAGGCGTCTTGCTATTGCAAGAAGGTTCCGGGACCTGAGGCCGCCCTGGCGATTTATGTAGGACACCACCGACGTGTTGTCCGTTCTGACCAGAACGTGGTTCCTTAACGTGGGGAGGAAAAACTGAAGGCCATTTTCGACCGCTTTCATCTCTAGACAGTTTATGTGTAGACGCTTCTCTGCGTCTGACCACAAGCCCATGGAAGGTCTCCCTTCGTAAAGGGCGCCCCAACCCATGTTGGAAGCATCTGTCAAGACTACTTTGATTTGTGAGGCGGCACCCAGGTTCACGCCGGTCTGGTACCAGCCGGTTCTCATCCACGGTTTCAGAGCTGCTGCGCATGTCTGATTCACCGTGAGACGAAGCAAACTGTCCAAAATGTCCATGCACTGGTACACGCCGTTTCAGCCACAGCTGAAAGGGGCGCATATGTAGCAGACCCAGTCGCAGCACCGTCGAGGCTGAGGCCATGAGACCCATCATCCTCTGAAACATTCTGAGGGGAAGATTCTTCCCTACAGTGAATGTCGCTGCAAAGCGCTGGATCGCTGCCACGCGTTCTCGCGTCAGGCGCGCCACCATAGACCTGGAGTCCAAATCTATCCCCAGAAAGGATATTTCCTGGCTGGGGGATAGAATACTCTTGGCCCAGTTGACTCTGAGACCCAACTGTTCCAGATGGGCCAGCAGTAATGCTTTGTGTAACACCAGTTCCTCCTTCGACTGGGCTATAATTAGCTAGTCGTCCAGATAGTTCAGGACTCTCACGCCCCGTTGTCTGAGGGGCGCGAGCGCTGCGCCCATGCACTTCGTAAATGTACGAGGTGCTAAAGACAGGCCAGAGGGAAGGACGGTGTACTGATAAGCCCGGCCCTCGAAGGCAAATCTCAAGAATGGCCTGTGACGGGCTGCTATTTGGATCTGAAAATAGGCGTCTTTCAGATCCACTGATATAAACCAGTCCCCCGGTCAAATTCGAGCGAGGATTTGTCTGGTTGTGATCATTTTGAATGAGCGTATAGCGCTTTGTTCAAACGTCTGAGATCTAGTATAGGGCGGAGCCCGCCATCCTTCTTTGGTACTAAGTAGTAACGGCTGTAAATCCCCGACTTGCTCTCGGCCAAGGGGACGTTTTCCACCGCCCTTTTTTTTTTTTTTTTTTTTTTTAGCAAATTCGCTATCTCGGTGCGAAGTAGGTGTGCTACTTCCTGATTCACAGAGGTTTCGACCCGGGTTGTGAAGCGCGGCGGTCTGCGAGCGAATTGTAGCGAGTATCCCTGTTTCACTGTCTTTAGCACCCAATTTGAACCCCCTGGGATCAATTCCCATGCTTTCGCATGAATTGACAGGGGTAGAATGCAGTCTGGGCTCCGGTCGCTCATATTCGGGGACCCGGAGACCCCGCCGTGATGATATAGTTCGTTCACCATGTTCATCTCGCATGAGGCAGACAGTACTTTGTGCGATGGCTCTGTGACTGGCACCCCGGTCATAGAGACGGGAAGATGTTGTATTACAGACACAGCTGTGTGGGCTCGCGGCGCGAGGCACGGAGAGCTTTTCACAAAGTGTGTGCGCTGAGAGGCAGACACGTGACCTGCACTTGAAACACTGCCAGCTTGAGCTGGGTTCATACGCTGAAGCGTTATGTGTGTGCGTAGCGCAGATACAGTCGTTTTCATGAGCAGGGTTGATCGCTGTACAGCAGGCACATCTCCTACACTTAAAATAACTGATATGGACCCTGTGGTGGTGTGAGACACTGCGTGGGTAGTGCTTGTGTGTAGTGGTGAACACTGGGTAGTGGGCACTTTTCCTACACTTAGCGGTCGAGCGGCCTGAGCCAGCTTTATTGTTTTCGGCCCTGGATGAGTGTGACACACAGAGAGGGTAGTGTTTGTGTGCAGGGGTGGGCACTGGGCAGTGGGCACCTTTCCTACATTCAAAACACCTTTGGCCTGAGCTGGAATATGACCAGACATAATGCACTTTTGAGATTTATGTGGGTCGCCGTGAGAACGGGCTTTGTGTGCAGGCGAGCGAGTTGAGGAACTGACTCGTTGGCTGCTGAATACACTCTTCGAATCGCCTCTGAGAGAGCGGTCGTGCCGAGTTCGATGGCGGTCCGGCCACAGCGGGTCTCTGGCGCGAAAGCCTAGATTTCGCCACAGGGGGGAAATGACGTAAGCTTTCAGTTAGTGTGAGCAGATAAGAGAGCGTCATGTGAATCACGCAGAGGGCATCGGCGTGGGCTCATATGTTTAAAAACGCTCATAATACTCGAACCCTGCCATATGAACGGGAGGGCGCGAGAGGCGGGCTCACTTTCTGTACGTAAGAAAGCTGGCCGTGAGCTCAAAGGAGAGCAACATAATTTATCTGCCGCCAGAGCCGGGAATTGAACACGGGTCTCTGACGCGAAAGCCTTAGATGTCGCCACTGAGCCACAGGGGGAAATGACATAAGCTTTCAGTTAGCGTGAGCATATAAGAGAGCATCATGCGAGTCACGCGGGGTAGCACCGGCGTGGGCTCATATGTTTAAAAAACGCTCATAATGCTCGAGCCCCGCCATATGAACGGGAGGGCGCGAGGGGCGGGTTCACTTTCTGTATGTAAGAAAGCTGGCCACAAGCTCAGCATATTTTTTTTTTTTTTGTCTGCCGCCAAAGCCGGGATTCGAACACGAGTCTCTGGCCCAAAAGCCTTAGATTTCGCCACTGAGCCACAGGGGGAAATGACATAAGCTTTCAGTTAGCTTGAGCATATAAAAGAGCGTCATGCGAGTCACGCGGGGAGCACCGGCTTGGGCTCATATGTTTAAAACGCTCATAATGTTCGAGCCCTGCCATATGAACGGGAGGGCGCGAGGGGCGGGTTCGCTTTCTGTACGTAAGAAAGCTGGCCGCGAGCTCACGATGCACGCGGGGTGCACTTGGAACGAGGCATTTGAATCAACGCCACATTTTCAGGCGGACTCGGGAAAACAAAGCCTGTCGAGCCCGCAGGGTCGAGAGAGGCAATGCTTCGCACTCACGGCAGCCGCCGTTAGAGAGCGCGTGGTCCGCATGGTCCTGGCCCAGGTGGGAAGCGCACAGCACGTGGCGGTCCCCATCGCTGAGGATGGCTCTGCACGAGCCGCAGAACGTGGAAGGAATTTAGAAATGCCTGGCTCTTTTAGAGAGAAAAGGTGTGTGTCGCAGCGGCGAACACACACGGAGCAGTGTTTAAAGGATATAGGCGCCGGATAGCGTAGCAGGTACGGCGAGTGAAGGCGGCGAATATCCAGCCGGCGTCCTCAAAACTCTAGCTCGTCCCGCTGAATGCTGTTCGACAGCGCGGCTTCTTCTCTCAGAGATCCAGCAAAGTGTAGTCACTCGCTGAAAGGAGACGAAATCATTGTGCAACCTGGGCGATGGATTTTTATAGGCTGAAGCCACACCCATATTGGCGGGCCATGACTACAGCGCGAGGCGAGCCTCTCATTGGCGCTGACGTCATGTCTGACGCACTGATAGGTTGCAGCAGTTGCCGCAGAGCAGCCAATAGGCGCGCGAGCTGTCTCGCCTAGGTCTGCCTGCTGCAGAAAATGCGTTTTACATTCTAAAAATTAAGGATAATTTTTTGCTTCAGTATTTTCCCGTAGCATAAGCTAAACTTACGCAACAACTAATTTGCATACTGAAAGGAAAAAAAACTTATGTTGTGAATCGTGATTTTTTTTCAAGTGTTTAATTGTTTTAAAAGAAATATTGTTTTATTTTCCTTATTGCTCTACATGTTTCAGGAGAAAAGTGTTTAGCCTATATCTAACAGGGTTTTGAATTTGTCAACTTGTATGCTGATTGAGGACGGTGTTTTAAAGCAGAAAAGGAAAAAGGTAAAAATGCAAGTGTAAAAAAAACAAACATAAGAGAGACAAGGAACAGTTCAGAGACTGAACAGGTGATTTGTACATTTTATTTAACAAAAAATAAAATGTACAAAAAAAAACGTAATTAACACACTATAAAAAAAAGTAATTTACACACTATTGTTATAAGTGTTTATCTATCTTCATATAAAAAAAGGTGGTTCCTTGTTTGTTTTTTTTCCTTTTAAAGGGGGTTATTACATTAATGTAAAATAAATATATATATATATATATATATATATATATATATATTTTTTTTTTTTTTTTCTCAACATATTATGGTATTTCTTTAGAGTTTGGCAAGTTAATTCATTTAACAAGGTACTGATTTCTAGGAAACTATAAATAAGAATTGTTTAATTTATTATTTTAGTAAAAGTATTGTGTAATTGGTACAGGGAAAAAGATACTTTACGTTAATTTTCATTTAAAGAAAAATACCGGCCAAATTCACCATTCAACTGCCGGGAATCCAGGTTCTTTTTCTTATTTGGGAAACATTAAAATTAACCCCTAGGGTTAAGAAAAGGGTTACATTAGTGTAAGCTAATAATAATTGCTACTGTACATACAGCACTGAACGTAACCTTTTGGCATTTTAGATGTGGAATCAAATATTGTGAGCCTTTATGAAGCTTTTTCTGATCAAGGACAAGTTTTTTAGGGGTTTCAATTTTCAGAAATGTAGTCCTCACAATAATTTGCAAAAGCACTCTAATTAGTCATTTAGTTGACAGTTATTTCAAAGTGATTTACAGTGCACTTATTACAATGACATTTCCCCTGGAGCAAGGTGAGGTGAAGTGTTTTGATCAAGGACACAATGGTCAAACTACATGAATCAAGCCTTGAGGGGTTTGAACCTTCAGCCTTGAAGATTTCAGCCACTAGACTACAGTATGCACCTCAACATTCAAGGAGGAATACAAGAATAAATGGTTCAGCGTCATGTTTGTTAGTTGTTTCCCACTCAAGGTAATATGCAATTTCTTGCACTGACACATTGATTAGAACGATCCAGACTATTATAATATCCAGATGGATCTTTTACTCTGCCTATTTTCAGTGGCTGCATGAAAACACAGCGCTTCCTGTCCTACACGTCACTGCGTTCTGTTGAACTAATGCTGCGTTCCATTTACCTCAGAAGCTGGCAATCACGAGTTGACCCCATTCCAGTAAACAGGTCAGAAAACTAAGTTGGACGCAGTCAGGCAAACCTTTGTTTTGCTTGCTCTTTTGGAATACAAACATATTAAATAGCAGTATTTTGCACCGATAATGCTGAAGTACCACAAATAGAGGTTGAATAGTATTTTGTGAATCACTTAGTTTATTGAGGCACTGATAAACAGAAGTGCTAATAAACAATATTTTACTACTGTTTCACTAGATTTGATGCTCTGAGCAGCCATATTGGGTTCTGAAATCAGGGGTTGCTGTGGTTCCCGAGTTTCCCAGTTGTAACTCAGTTTAGAGTTCCTACTGGTAAAGAGGAATTTCCAACTTCCGAAGACAAATTGAATGCACCATAACTCACTAAACAGCATAGTTTGACCTGTTGATATTTTGAATAAATATTCTCGTGAAGTACCACATTCTTTGTAGATTCCTGCAAAGCTTTTTGCAAGCGAAGGTCCCTTACTGCTAAATCTTTAGCGCAATGGCAAAAGAAACAATATTTTACCATATTTTTGGTAAGTATATGTAGCTACTGCAAAGTAATAAGGAATATCTACTGAGTTAAACTTGCGGGCAGTGTGCAAAAACAAACAAAACGCAACTGGTCCTATTGTGAGCTGGTTCTTTTTAGTGATTCATCAACATCCAGCGCCACCAGTGTTGCCTGATTAACAAACAAATGACTATTATGTTAAAAACTGGTTATGTTTAGCGAATCAAAAACATCCAGCACAAACTTGTAGCACGATTCACAAACAAAAGACTCTTATGATACGATTCTTTTTAGTGAACCAAAAACAATGCGACCTTGTATCCCATTTCCCAAAATGAATGATCTTATGAGCCAGTTCTTTTAATTAATAGTTCAAAAAGAGTTTTAATCAGACTGAAAGGAATGCTCTGAATAATTTAGAGATATAACTTAAATTAGCAGATGATTTATTTCCTATGTAAACAAAATCGACAGTAAAATATAGATTAATCAGTATCAAGCTGAAATGGAACAAGAACTTGTGAAATGGAGACTAATCGAAACTGGAATCTACATAGATAGCCGGCTCTATTACACAGCGGCTTCAGTGTAAACTAGATTGTGGGTGGTTAGTGAGGCTGGTTTTGCACTGAAATACAGCTGTTTAGAGACCATCAAACAATTAAACTCCACAGGCCACAGACAACACACAGAGATACTCTGGGAAAACAACATATAGTCTCACAGGCCGCACTAAAGGGCATGAATTAATGAACCTAGTGAAGTAATGAGGTTGCATGGACACACACACAACTAATCAAACTTGGTGTGGGTGGAATGCGAAAGATAGAAGGAATGAAGTCATTATTTTCAACTTCTCAAATAAACATTAGCTGAGAGAAAAGTGTTTTAATAAGACCTTCTGCATGCAGTACATTACGCGTTGTGTGTGCGGCACACGAAAACACACACCTCCACCCGCAGTTCATTAAAATGCATCTTACCTCAATAATTGATAGGACACTATAAAATGGAAATGTGTGTTTGGTATTAATTAATCATTCTCAGGCCGTAGCTAATCAGCACTTTTCACGGTGGTTTTAGAACACACACACTTCAACATAAACAGCACTGCAGCTTTTTGACAGCAAGTTATATAATTCTCTGACAAATATTAAATGACTGATATTACCATATTAATGAGTGGTACTCAGACTGAAGTAGAAGGATTAAAAACATTGCCATTGTTTGCAGGATGTGGACATTGTTTCTCAGGTTTTAAGCGAGAACAGGCACCTTTCAGCATTAGTACAGCGCTGGCTGCTTTTCGTCCACCAAATCTCTTAATCCTGGAGTTGCTGTTTATCTGCCGTCCTTGGTGAATTCAAAAATTGCTACACACACACGCACACGCACACAGCACTCCCACCCTCTCCATGGCTGATTACTGTTTAATCACAGCTCTAGGCAATACATGCATAGTTGGTGAGCGTCCTGCACTGTTCCAGCATCCAAAAACACTTCACCCCTGTTTTAAAATGATGCA
This sequence comes from Abramis brama, assembly GCF_963993115.1. NCBI lineage: Eukaryota > Metazoa > Chordata > Actinopteri > Cypriniformes > Leuciscidae > Abramis > Abramis brama. The sequence continues at coordinate 13,237,985 of NC_139980.1, forward strand.
TAACATCATTTAAAATATGCAATAATGCCACTGATAACTGTATTTTGCTTAAGGGAATAGTTCACCCAAAAATGAAAATTCTGTCATTATTTATTTGCCCTCGTGTCGCCAACATTCGTCCGTCGTACACAAAAAGAGAAACGTTTATGCCGTTGCTTACTATTCAATGAAACTGAAAGCTACTACATGCTGAGCAGTGGCTGTCAGACTCTTTAAACACACACACACACACACACATGCACACACACACATTTGAAAGTTGGCCATAAGACTTATGCTTTATATTACAAGCATTGACAGAAATAAACTTTTTCATTAAGGAACAATTTTTACCACCATAATTTGATTTCCAGTGGATTTTTATGGGGCAATTTTTCTAAACTTTTTAAATGTGTGCAAATTCTAGTATGGTAAATTCTTACATTTAATCAGTGTAATGCTGTTACCAATCAAAATAAATCAGTTTCAACAAGATCCATTTTTTTGCACTGCATTGTCAGCCAAAACATAAAGCTAAAATATTACTTGAAGTACCAGATATTTTAAGTTAATATTTAAAAAATTGAATATATTTTCACATTTTCATATGTACACAATTCTCTGATGTTGATTAATGGTCACATGACATGCAAGAAAACAAATAAAATATTTGATATTTTATTACAAAAAATAAAAATAAAATTATATATAATTATATAAATATATATATAAATTATTTATTCATTGTAACTTTAACATTTTAATGATTTAATTATAATGATTTTTCATCAGCTTACAAAGACCCTGCATTTCCTTCCCAAATATCACTTTGTGAAACCTTTGCTCTATACGATTGGGTCATTGAATCATTCACTCAACCAATTTGTTCAAAAGCACAGATTCATTCAGTAACTAGACCCCACTGTGTTGCTCAGAGGTGTGCAATGGTTCAGCTTTGGCTTTTAGAACAATTTTTGCAAAGATAGAGGATATTGGGCTAAAATGTAACTCGCTTAATGTTAACTTTTTGTCTATTGAACTGTTGTATAAAATCAGTCTCACATTTTCAATCGTGCTTATATTTCGGAAAAAAACAGCACTTTTGCTTGTGTGATATTGCTTAACTATAATTCATAATTCATATATGTATCATGTAAATATATATTACCCTGATTCCAAGTCTTCTTATGGCATACAACATCTTGATAATCACTGATAATTTTTTTCAATGTTTATTTTTCTTCCGTTTTCAAATTAAGTTAAATTATTGAGTAGATGTTGCAACATAACCTAATTTTCCTGCAGCCCCAGATTGGTTTGTAACATAATTTATGGCTCTGGTTCAAAACATCCTGGCAGCAAAAGTATGTGCCCCTCATGAGCAAAGATATAAGATTTGACATGCTTCGGAGGATCCTGCACCAGCCAAACAACTGCCACTGAGATGAATGTAAATGTTAATAGTTAGCTTTCTTCGGGTATTATAGACCTTGTTGATCTTTTAGATGATTGGGAAAGCTAACAGACAGCTTTCTAAAGGCATTAAAGATGTCTTTTAAAAAAGACAAAATAACAGCATAGAGGTGAGTTAACATCGACAGCATTTACATTTTCCCTGAACTATTACTTTAATTTCAAAGCGTATTCTTGAGGACAACATGTTTCAATTAGGCATCCAAAGCTTTGTTTGATTCACAGACTGACTGGAAGAGAGTTCAGGTCACTGTTCTGAGATCAGTTGGCAGGCGCACTGAAGAGAAGTCAGCCTGACAGCTGCGCTCTCATTTCCCATCCTTGAGCTCAACCCAATCGCTGGCAACACAGCGTCTTACAGGGAGATCTTGCCATCATAGGAACTTGTAACTGGAGAGAGAGAGACATATTCCTGCCTGAAATGATGAAACGGAGAAGAATCGATGCAAGATGAATAGGGATTTACTTTTTCATCCTTCACTCACTCCCTCTCTCCATCACTCGCCCGCTCTCCAAATTGCCTATTCCAGTCTTTCTCAGTAAACATAACTTCAGGTGGGCCGTTTGCTGTGTCTGTTGAACTCCGGTACAATCCGCTGATGCTCGCCGCTCACCCACCCAATACCTTGCCTACTGAGTGAGTGTGTGTGGATGTGAGTGTGGATGATACACTGCTTGTAACCCTGTGATATTGAGTTTCAGTTTGTTGGAGAACATCTGAGGTGAGAGCTTGTTCTCTGTAATGGGATTTCTGCCCAAAAGTGCGGAGCACCGCATCACCCATGTCCTCAGCAGAGGCCAAGCTCAACAGCGGGACACACGTATAATGCACTCTGCTACTGTAAGGCAACTTAGAAATCGACTGTGCTGTCTGAGGGGAGAAGACAGAGAGTGCTTTACCATGACAAAATACATTTTCTTAAACTAAATTCATAGTTCTTCAATAGTTAATTTATTAGGTATCAACTAAATTTTACAGCATTTATTAATGTTAATTATAGGACATGTGTGTCAGGGTGTGTGCAGGCAGAAGATGAGGAAGGCAGAAGGCTCCAATACAAAGTGTTTACTGACAAATATAACTCAAGCGATACAAACAGGCAGGATTCACACACTTGTAACAAGGTTACATTGACGAGAACGGACAAAGACTGAACAGAAGGAACTAAATACAGACACTGATGAACAAACCAGGTGACACAGATGAAGGTAATTGACAAGACACAGGTGAAGATGATGAACTAATGACGGTAGACATGGCAACGGATAAGTGGCGGGAAAACAAAAGACATGTGACTAAATAGACTAAACAGGAACACATCTGTTATAGTACTTGTGATGCGGAGAGCTTTGGTAGGAACACGTATAAAAGTGACGAGTCACGATGTAAGAGCTCAAAGTTCAAAAACAAACAAAAATCATGGTTATGATGTCGCATTTGCTTTTGTTAACACTATCGCCTAGGTTTAGTGTAGGTGTACATTATTTTAAAACGTGATGGAGCATTAATCTTTTAGTGCCACTCACTGGACATTTCAATTCTGGGGTGCGTTTCCCAATAGCATCGTTGGTCAACTATGATCGCAATTTACATTGAACTCTATTGGTAACGACGGAACTTGCGACCATAGTTGGCTTTGGGAAACGCACCCCAGAACTGCAGTGATACGTACACACTGCAACGTAATAAAACGTTGCCATATTCACGTTAATCTGTTCCGGAAAAAAACTAAACACGCTTTTAACGCCACTGGTCTTCACAAGAAACTGTTGCGAAACGTGCACGACGCCGTATTTTGGATTTTGCAAAAATGTTGCCACATGTACGTTTTCCGAATGAGTTTGGTTACCAATATTCTTCAAAACATCTTAGTTTGTGTTCTGCAGAAAAAAAAGAAGTAATACAGGATTGGAACAACATGACATGAGGCTCACATAATACATTTTTTTTTTGGTTAACTAGTCCTCACATTAATGTCACATTAAAGTTGATCACTATATTGCAAAATGTTACCAACTCATTCCCCCGAGGCCCGGCGACTCACTTCCTTCTTTTTCTCTGACCTGCACCATCAGCTTTCCACTACATCTTTGCACAAATTAATTTTTTAGATTACTCTGCACTGCAGCTTTGCCTTTTAAGAGTCAGTATCCCCTGATAATAAATTCAGACCTGGCGTGTAGAATTATTTTCATAAAAGAAGTAATCTTAAAAGTCTTTTAGCAATCCTGCTGTAATCCTTGTTGTATTTGATGTAATTCACAAACTCATTTATATTCCCTGTATTACAAATTCTGGAACATAATATAACTTGACTTATAAAAGTCTACATATTTCCATACAGGACATAAATCATTTGGCATGATGAAGGATGATGGCACACAACTGTGTGTGTCCGTCATGAATTGCTGCTTTAAGACGCAATAAACTCGATAAACACCAGTAGGCCTACAGTAAAAATGTTTTAAAGTGAATACCCCAAAACTTTAAATACTACTTAACTTCCAGTGCTGCATTTGAATTCAGGGTGCTGCTGGTAATGTGTGTTTGTGTATGTGTGTGTGTGTGTGTGTGTGTGTGTGTTTACATGCTTCTTGGCAGCACACTGAAATGCAAATCACTGTTTGGAAAAAAGAGACACAGCCTCCACAGAAAGCAATGCTTCCTCTCTTTCTCCTCTCATCTGCTGTCAGTGTGAACGGGAGCATACTTTTAAATAATGAAACACACACCCTCTCGCTGTCATAAAGAGAAACACTCACACACAATCTGTCATTTCAGAGGGAGGGAAATATCCCTGAAAATCATCTCTTAGGGAGGTGAAATATTGCTAAATATCACACATACACTCTTCAACATGCACATACACGCACACACACGCACACACACACACACACACACACACACACACACACACACACACACACACACACACACACACACACACACACACACACACACACACACACACACACACACCATCTGGTCGGGCTGCTGGGTTTGTGTTTGCGACTTTCTATTTCGGGCTCACTTATGGCTGTTTTAATGTGTATGTAATTGTGTACGTGAGTTTATTTGTTTATTTTGAGAGATTAGATGCTGATATGCTTGATATGTTGAAAGCATGAATTTAAGATATATTTACACTATAGCCTACCGTTCAAACGTTTGGTTCAGCAAAGGATCCATAAAGTTGATCAAAAGTCAGACTTCTATGTTACAAAAGATTTAGATTTCAAATAAATGGTGTTCTTTTGAAATTTCAGTTCATCAAAGAGTACTGAAGAAAAAAATCAGTTTCAACAAAAATATTAAACAGTGCAGCTGTTTTCAACATTGATAATAATATGAAATGTGTCTTGAGCATCAAATCAGCATATTACAATAATATTTCAGTATTTTTCCTTTATTTTTGATCAAATAAATGCAGCATTGGTAAGAGTAAGAGACTTGTTTCAAAGAAATTGTACAGACCTTTGTATGTCAGGTGTGTAACACTGGTGCTGCATCCACTGAACTGTCATTCACTGTGTGCTTGCAGTCTTCCCTGAGTACAAAAGCAGAGTATAAAAGCAAAGACACACAGCCTTGTGGCGGTAACATTACAACCTGAGATGATCATTGAGAGTATTGTATTCAGGCCATATAGGACATTTACAAACACTCTCAGTTTCACTCCAGTTTTCACAATGTGACAGCACTTCCAGTTATTGTAAATGTATCTCCCTGCATTTTTAATATCAATTTCAGAGTCACCGTTAAATGATTTACATTTAAAAAGAAAAAATAGAGCTCTCTTAGCGTTCACATCGACTGTTAAAAAAGTAGGTTCTTCTGTGTTCAAAAGTAGGACTTGTTCCTAAATGTCCTTTGCTGGTTCTTGGAACAACAATCCTCCCCTTACCAATTGTTAGAAAATGTCAAAATTTGTCACATTAAGAATTATTATTTCCTTTTTGCCAAGACAGGGTAAGAGAGGCACTGTTCTCTAGAGCAGGGGTTTTCAAACTAGGGCCCAGGGACCCCAAGGGGGCCGCAAGGAAGTGCTAAATAATAAATAAAAAGTAATAAAAAAACATAAAATATGCCGTTGTGATTCAAAATTATATTATTTAATATTGAAATATTTAATATTAATAAAAAAAAAAAAAAAAAAAATGCATTCTTGCATTCTGAATTTGGGTAGAAAAAATTATGACTGAGGACAGAGTAAATAAAAACATAAATAAAGTAAATGGAAACATTACTCTTTTTTTTCAAGAGAACTCATTTATTTAATTAAAAAAAATACACTAAAGACAGTAATATTGTGAAATATTATTAACATTTAAAATAATTGTTTTTTATTTTAATATGTTTAAAAATTTAATTTATTCCTGTGATCAAAGCTGAATTTTCAGCATCATTACTCCCAACTCCAGTCCTCAGTGTCACATGATTCTTCAGAAATCATTCAAAAATGCTGATTTGGTGCGCAAGAAACATTTATCATAGAATGATTTCTGAAGGATTGTGACACAGAAGACTGGAGTAATGATGCTGAAAATCCAGCTTTACCATCACAGGAATAAATTGCATTTAAATACATTCATATAGAAAACAGTTATCTTAATATGAAATAATATTTTGCAATATTACTGTATTTTTAATTAAATAAATGTAGCCTTCTTTAAAAAACATATAAAAAAAAAAAAAACCTGACATGTAACTTCTCTATTGCTTAGCGGCTCACTGTCCATTCTCATGTAGAAACAAAAGAAAGTGCAACCAATACTCCACCATTACATCTACAGACCATCAGATGCAATTTTAATTGGTTTATTTTTCATTTTTAAAAAAAGTAATCTGAGCAGCATTTGAATTCTCGACCTCTTGTACTTGATTCCAGTATAGACTATCGGCTCAGTTCCCTGAGTGCCATGTGACTGACATGCGGCTACTTTCCATTGCCCATGCGGCTGAAAGCTGCTTTCCAACGTTTCACTCTGTGAAGAGCACTCACTGTAATGTGGCTCTGCATGTCAACACTCAAATGCACTTTATGGTTAAAATGCTCATCTTGGTGAGATATTACTGTAAACACAGTCTGTTCTGTCTTAAGTGGATATAAAGAGGCAGGACAGAAAAAAATCATATGTCAAAATTCAGTTCTGTTTTATACTACTGTCCAACAATACTGACAAGAAAAAAAGAAAAAAGTTCATTGCTCTTGTTGGAATAACTTTAGTAGCTTTAATTAGACATCTACATTTGAATATTAACAAGCCTGAAGAAAAAAAGGAAAGCTAATTTTAAATACAGACCTGCTTTAATCAAACTCTGACGGCAGCAAATCAGTGTTAACGCATTCTATAAAAAATAATCATGCAGTGAAGACTTAGTAGTTTGGATGTAGTTTTATATACCTTGGATTATTTCATTTTCTGAATGCTTATTTGAATATTTGAAACTACCTGAAAAAAAAAAAACACTTTATACTTAATATGTATATTTGTTTAATTGCTTTTAATTTGTTTCTTTATTTAATTATTTGTCATGAGTAATTGTTTGCACAACCTGAAGTGTCTAAATTACTGAAAATACTTTACAACACGATGCCATTGTTTTAAGTTAATTTGTATTAAATATAAATATTTAAGCCTTTAAAAAGGAATCACTATATATGTTTTGATCTGGTATCTAAATTGTATTGAGAACTGTAAAATTTCCCTGGTATTGGACACTTGAACATTTTGTATTATAACTATTGTTATTGTCAGGGTTGAGCTGCATACAACGGCACAAAGATGAAGATGAACGGTTCAAATAGTATTTAATAATATCCACATAAAGAATAGCAAGCAAACACAGCCATAGTCTGAAATGAAAACACAGGACTTAAATACACAGACAAACAAGGTGATAATGACAACACAGTTGAACATAATGATGAAATCAAATCTGTAAATATGACGACAAACAGGCAGGGAAATAGAAAACAAGTTATCATAGGTGATTTACTATTGTAGGTTTTGTTAATACTTTTATGTTATATTTTCTGTTTTCATTTTAATTTTGTGTAATTTTGTTGTGTTTTTGTGATTTTGTTTTTGTTTCAAAAATGTCTATAGATTTTTTTTATTATTAAGTTTTAGTTTTAGTTATTTGGTAACACTTTACAGGTTTCATTAGTTAACATTAATTAATGATAATAACCCTGAATAAAAACTGTACTGTAGTCCCTGCTGCAACCAATCATTGTGCTCTAGTTTTGGATAGGTTTAGGGTTAAAGGTACAGTTCACCCTAAAATGAAAATTCTAATGAAAAAGTCATAATTTACTTAACTCAACCTGTGTTGTTCTAATGCAGTAGAACTTTCTTTTCTTTCTTTTTCCGACCAAAAAATTATGATTTAAAAAAAAAAAAATCCCACTCAAGCTTGTCTGTATAATGGCAGTGAATAGTGACCAGCATCAAGCTTTTTATAAAAGACACAAAAGTATGACAAAATGATCCCTTCCGAAACGTACCATATATTCTGGGGTTACTAGTGTTCTAGGGTTACACGGTATAGGGTTCGGTGAAAACAAACGTTATGTATTATTTAATGAAAATCCTGACCTTGGCCGTTAGTCTTCTGTGCTGCACTGCACGTTCATGAGACTCCATCAGCATTGCAGTTCACTCCAACTCACCCAGAAAAGTTTTTAGAACTAAGAAAAATGAGACATGGAATACAATCCATGTATCAATCCATAAAATCCATTTTATTTATCTTGACTTTTCACAACTTGTGTGCTTTTTCTGGGTGAGTTGGAGTGAACTGCAGCGCTAATAGGGTCTCACAAACGTGCAGTGCAGCACAGAAGACCAACAGCCATGAGTAAATGTTGACAATTTTCATTTTAGGGTGGACTGTACCTTTAAGGCTTTGCATGGTCGATTGGAATAGTGTTAATAACAAAAAGTATGTTGATCCAGGTCCTACTAGGGTAAACCACGTTGTGCCGTATGACCTTGTGTTGCATAAACTCAGATATTGCGCAGTGAATGGTTAATTCACATGGCTTTCTGACTGGCATACACCTCAACCGTGAAGAAATTTCAGACGTTGCACAACCATAATTAAAAAAAACACTCCCACATACATTAAAACAATCTGCATACACAAGCACACTATATAAACATCTAGGATGAATATAAGTAAATGTGTGGTCAAAATTCAGCTCACTGCAGTGGTGTCTGAAGGTTCACATGAGGTTTCTCAGCTTATATTTATTAAAACACGCAGGTATTCCCCACCTCAATAGTGTTGCTTGGAAGGGTGAGGAAGAGAGATCTCCAGTCCCATCTGGGAATGGCTTTACTATAAGTCTGAATCATGCAGGAGGGACGGAGGAATGACAGACGCTCAGACATCTGTCCTGCTCCCTTCAGAAGCAGCAACAACATGAGAGACCACTGTCCTATGAATTCTACATGAACTGTCTGACACACCGGCATATGTGACCTCATTCTTACAGCTGATGGTCAGGCATTTTAAGATTCTTTGGAATTATCAATTTTTTGGCATTAGTTCTTCAATAAACAAATTTCAATGTTGGCTGCTATTTCAGCAACTCCATCCTAAATATACAAATATTTCTGATGAAGAAGTTTTTATGAATGATTGCAAGTATTCTCATGTCTGCGTGTTTATGTGCATGCGGGTTGGTGATATTTATTTGTATTCGTTTTTGTCTTGACTCACATTGTGCATTGGTAGTTTTTAGCGGATCATTATCATGCTCACACTTAAAGGGATCCTATTATGCCCTTTTATGAAGTCTTGATTTTGTTTTTGGGGTGTACTAGAATATGCTTTAATGCTTGATTGTTCAAAAAACATTATTTTTCCTATATTTTACACTATTACAGCACCTCTCTCCAGTCTGGCTCGAACGGGCTGAACAGTTTCTTTTCTGATGAAGCCCCTCCTTCTGAAATACCAAATGTGCTGTGATTGGTCGGCTGGCCCAGTGTGTTGTGATTGGCAACGCTTAGCGGAGAAGCACATGTTCGGGAAATGTCATGCGCTCTTGCATAACCTTGAGTTTCATCTGCTCAGGTGTAAATATTAAGGATGGCGTAAATTTCAACCCAATTTGAGCCTGATTAAGACTTGTTAACAAACAAGAGGATCGACAGAACGGATTTCATGCACGGACTTTGCAAGCACGGAGTGGTATGTTTTTTTTTCCAAATTTTCTTATACATTTTAGATACAATGTTATACACCATTTAATCATGATACTTGTTGGAAAACTATGGTAATACAAACAGTAATCAATCACAAAATTTAAATTTTCCTAAGGGGCGGCGAACGGTCTTACAAAAGCGAGAGCTTACAAAAGCTACAGTAAACACTACATCAACACTAATGTTGGCTAGCAGGTGAGTGGAGGCAAAGCTTTGCCCTTTGTTCACATCATAGCAACAACATAAAACTTACAAAACTACAAATAATAAGAGTTGTGATCCACAAACAACATGTTGTCCCGACAGTGGGAACTGCTCCATTTCAGGAGAAGGATTTGTGCGTAGCTACATTGTACTCTTTTCGTTTCTGGAAGTTGTTCTCTATAAAATGTGCATGACACAGATAAACGTTGGGAAACTCTAAGTTCATCAGCCTAGGTCAAACAAATGAGTTTTGGGAAAGGGGTGGGAAAAACAGCATCTTTTTGACATAGCAGCAGCTCAGCTTTTTTTTTCGTATTCCGTGGGCGGGGATTATTTAAATGAGTAACGTGGGGACTTCATAAAGCTGTTGTAGTCCAAACGAGCAGTTCGTTGTAGTTCTTGGAAAGTGAATTATGTTCAATAAAATATCTTCCTTTGGAGTGGACTTTGAGGTTTGTAACCTTGCATATCTTGTTTATGCTCAAACAGCAACTTTAATCTAAAGTTGAAAAAGTGAAAAAGCACAATGGGACTCCTTTAAAGAGGAACAGTTTACCCAAATAATTTGTCATCATTTACTCACCATAATGTTGTGGCAGCAAGTTTTGCACAGACAAGCAACATTCAAATTGTCTTCAGAAAATGTAAAGAGCTAGTTCTACTAATGGCTTCCCTTTCACATTAATGTGTCATAATGTTTCCATTATTCAATTATGATACAGGCAGATCTATTAAGATATCAGCATTTAATTCACTGAACTCACAGATTTAAACTTAAGCTTAATAAATCTTTGACTAGATAAGAGTGTTGAAAAAACACAGAGAATATAAGCTTTCTGCTCTCTCAAGTCCAACACTCCTGCCTTTATATTCTCATCAATATAATCCTCTTCTCTTCCATATGAGAAAGAGAGCGAGGTGATTCTGACTGAGAGTTGGCTGTCTAAACGGCACACATGTGGGGCTTTACACATTTTTGGCAGGTTCAGATAGAGAAGAATGCACAGCTTGCAGTCCAGGTGTGTGTTATAAATTTTGTTCTTTCTTTTTTTTGTACCTCCCACAAAAGAGTGCCAAACTTCTTCACAGATAAAAACCTGTGCAGTCAGAAATGACAAATCCTCCAATAAACCATGAAAGTCACAAGTATATAGAACACATCCATCTTCCAGAAATTAACTTTTTATGCAGGTTGTGGTAGACAGACAGACATTAATAACAGGGATATGTAGATATCAACATTTCTATTTAATAAAATGACATATATCTATCACAGTGTTTACAGTATGCTGTTTGTAGTTGTAAATATGGAGTCTGATTAGGGTAAAGGTTTCACTGCCTCATTAGTGGTAAGGGCTTTTGAAGGAACATGCTTGTAAACATGAAAGTGTATTAGTGGTTCACTCTCAAACCAAGTAGCTGGACATCTGCACCATCAAAGGCAATCCACACACGCATATGCAAACAAGGATGTAACCTGTGTACCTGTGCCAAACATGAATGGACCTCAAGGCAAGATCAATGAAATAACTTGTTTGCACTTGCATAAGTGTGTGTGTGTATGTGTTTGTTTGTGAGATCTTTAAGGACCCTGTTGGTGAAGGCTGATTTCACCAGTAATGAGTTTGGCGTAGAGAACACAGGCACACACACGCACGCGCGCACAAACACACATGCACGCAAACACACACACATTGGTGCATCTATCATTATGAGGACATTCCATAGGTGTAATGATTCTTACACTGTACAAACTGTATATTTTATTCCCTTACACTAACCCTACCCCTAAAACTACCCATCACACAACACTTTCTGCATTTTTACATTTTTAAAAAACCAAAGAACCGCAGCAGAGAGCTGTATTTGTACTTAATGTCTATATAGAAAACAGGTGCCAAATATCTAATTTCTGACTTTGGGCTGCACTTTTTTTTTCTAGCTAACTAACTAACAAAATAAATACATAATTAAATATCTAAACTAACTGACTAACTGACTAACTAAAAAATAATTAATGATAATAAGATGCCATTAAAAATTTTAATGCAAAGGAATACATACAGTATTTATTCTACATGATATCACAAATTATTATCAATGCATGAACCAAATATTTATATCTTTTAAATAAAAAATATCTTTTTTTTATTATGGCTGCATGTTTATCCACTGTCTTCGATTTCCACTGGAAGCGGCGACATCAAATCTCAGGTAAAATTTCAAAGTTAAAGTGCCCCTTTTACTTTTTTTTCTATATCACCTTTCATGTAGCATCTAATATATGCAAAAGTATATAATACATGCAAAGTTTCAAAGATCAAAGTGCTCGATAAATAGTTATTGTCTCCCAAAAGAAATAATTGAATCTGAACTGCTAAAATGAGTCGTCAGCAATTCCAGTCTTGCTTCCTGTTACAAACCTACATAGCTATTGCATAATGCTGGCCAACGTCTGCTTTGACCCTCAAACACTGTAGTTGTTGCTAAGGCCTGGAATAGTTTGGTTCATGTTGTCGACATGTTGAGAAGATGCTGTTTTCTGCGCTGCCAAAGTAAATCCATTTTGCATGCACTTCCAAAGACGGAGGACTCCGGCTCAAATTGATAAGGTAAAACCGACACCATCGTGACTGTACGTATCACTGTGCATCCAAGTGCTGAGGAAGCCTCCGGAACTGAAATAAAGAATGAGTGTTTTGTTTCCGACACACACTGTAAACAGTCGACCAATCGAAAATGAGGGGTTTAAGAACAGAGTGGATGCTGCAATGTTATTATGAGAAAATGTAAATGTTTTTTTGACCTTGGATGTATGTAAACATTGATCGCCAAACCTTTAAAATAGCATAGGGACGCTTTAAACTTTTGTCAACTTTGTTGCAGGCAACAGCCCCTGTCGCTCATGTTGCCAGAAATTGCCAATGCTTATTGAAAATAAATTACTTTTGGTTGCTGGCAATGAGAATGGGCCTTTACTTTTCGATTTCAAGCTTTGATGCCTGGTAATTGTGACAAAAAGCTTCCGGCAGTTCTCACAATGGTGCTGAAAGTGATTTGAAAACATTTTATTCCACAGATTGGAACTACACAACAGTATAAAAGCAGATTAGCGAGGACAGAGGTGCCATCAACTTACAGTTTGGATATTATAAAAACATAAGCACAGGCTTCACATAATATTTGAATAGGTCTAACCAGCTTGTTTGAACAGAGCTAACAATACTAAAAAAGTGAGAAATTTAAAAAGAACTAGTATCTCTTTGTATGTATTCCTTCTGTTCATAAAGAGGACTGTCGGGCTATGAAAGATCAATTTCAGCCTTGATGAATGTACTTCATTTGCCATTCACATTGCTGTAGCTCAAAACCACTTTGGCCGGCAGCCATATCACCCTGTAGCCCAAGACTGGTTGCCCACTGAAGCTAAGCAGGTTTGAGCCTGGTTAGTACCTGGATGGGAGACTCCTGGGAAAACCAGGTTGCTGCTGGAAGAGGTGTTAGTGAAGCCAGTAGGGGGTGCTCACCCTGTGGTCTGTGTGGGTCCTAACACCCCAGTATAATGATGGGGACACTATACCGTCAAAGAGCACCATCCTTCGGGTGAGACGTTAAACCGAGGTCCTGACTCTCTGTGGTCATTAAAAATCCCATGGCACTTCTCGTAAAGAGACTTTTATAGACTTGGATGGTTGTTTATGAATAGTTGTGTAATGTTTTTGCTCCTTGTCCACACGAAGGTCACACACCAAGATGAAGAACAGACAAAATATTTGAAATATCTGCACCACCTCTACTGTCAGCTAAACCTTAGCTTCCTTTTTACTCTTAAGAGCACAACAATTTGTACTTTTTAAATTAAAAACGTAATTAAAAGCTGTCAGGATTTTTTAAATCAAGGTTACTGAGGGGGCAGCCGAAGCTTTGCTGCATGAACAGTTGCTTTAAACTTTGAGCTTTTTTTCTTCATTGAAAAACCTTTTCCGCCTTTGGTTGGAAAAATAATTACTTTGTGTGAAGAGTGGCAAGTGTCAAGAGCTTGTTTTGATGCAACACTTCTGAAGGAAACTTTCCTGCAGCCGTTTCAGCAGATGTATGCACTCATGAACAAACACATTTCATACAGCAGGAAAAGGCAGAAGCATTTGAAGGTTCTGCTTTTTGATCGACAGGAAGAGAAGATAAAAAAGACAAAACCGTTTTCTTAGAGACACACAGAGAGAGAGAGAGAACATGCATCATTGAATGACAGTTAGATTCAGAAACATGTTCTTTCTTTTCTACGTTCTTAGAGATGACACGCAGCTACTGTATGCCAACACAAACCTGTTGGAAGACAGTCATTATTTTTAGCAATTCGGTTGGTAAAGCACATAAAGCAAACAAAATATACAGCGGTGGAAATCTGAGAAGACGACAAAATAAGGATTTGTTATCTTTTTTGTAGTTTTACCTGTTGTTGTTTTATGCTCTTTTGGTTGTGTTGTTCATGAGAATGGACTTTTTTGATGGTGAAACAAACAAAATCAGCTCATTTTCAGTCAGTGTCCTGTGCAATTCATTAGTGCACTTTTTCATTTCATTGTTGCTATGTTAATTATAGTGTCAAGTGCAAAGCAATTAAAAGTTGAACTGTGAGTCTGTTTATCTTGAAATGTTTACGGGCGGGCACCCAGTACTAGTGTTATAATGTGTCATGGTAGAAACTGAATTCATGTGTACAATGGTATGACACTTTAGAATGACATTAAAACTCATTTAATTTTACAACAGATGCAATGAAGCTGTATGTCAATCAAAGTGATTGCGTCTCGAAAGCATTCTAGTATTTAATTCAATGATTAATTTAATTCAAACTAACTGCTTGAATGAACATTCACAAATAATGAATAAAGACTCAAACTTTGGAGATTTATCACATTTTAAGGGACTAATGATTACATTTGCACATCTATATGCATATACCTTTATTTTAATATCCATAACAAATGAGCACACACTCCTACACAGCTGAATCACTTAATTAGGATTTCATTTCCTGCACGGAAAGAGTGAAAATCTTCTGCATTCCCAATTCCATCATATAAAGAAACTACAAACGAAAAAAGAAAGAAAGAAAGCGAACAAGAGCGCGGCAGACTTCATACCTCTGTTTCCCGTTAATCAACACAATGATCAATGGAACTCGTCTCCTCTCCAGCACCATGCTATCACACAGCTCCTTTCTTTTTTCCCCTTTCACTCTGTCTTTCAACAGAGTAATTTTACATCCTCTCTTGGTAGAAATGCACATACACACATTCTCTCCGACTCCTGCCGTCTCTCAAGGTTGGTTCTTTCAGATTCAAAACCTGTAGCCAGAGCCGCCTTAACCTAATGTTAGGCCCCGGGGCTGAGAGGTTTTGTAGGCCCCCCATCCCCTGGATTTATAGAGTCTCATTTTAAAAAAAGTGTAATATCTAGGTAATCTACATCACAGAATGCATTAGTTTCTTTCGAGACCTACAACAGTGAGTTTTTTTTAAATATTGTTTTCAATTTTAATATTGTTATTAACATATCACTGAGCACATAAACACAAGACACAACAAGACACTTTATTTAACAACCACACACAGCAACTAAATTTCAACTTTATGCAAATGAGAAGCGATTTTCGCGAGCGACAACCAATAGGAAAGAAGCCTTTCAGTGGAGCTCAGCTCCCGTCACCGTCTCGAGTGCAGTGCAGGCAAGACAAAAGAGTTCGAGGGCGATTTCACTGTTTTAAATGATTTGACTGTAACTAACCACAAACATGGATAGGCTATAATAAAATGATGCATGGAAAATAAACTGTCGACAGTCTCAGTGAGTTTATGCTGGATTTAGTGCGTAAATCATTTTGTTTACAAATTAGATGCTTTGCAGTTGTTATATAGCCTACATGTTAAAGATTTTATTTTGGATGTGTTCATTGTGATTATATTGGCTGGGTTTATAAAAGTTTATAAAATTGAAAGGATAATTGCTTGGTGCATTTGGAAACAAAGCTTGTCTATTTCTAAATGTAATCGCGTGCATCTGTCCGTGTGTTGAAAAAAAACTTAGATTAAACACACTCGCAACAGACACACCCCAAAGCGAGACGTTAGCGGCACTGAGCGGACTTTTGCCTCATTCGCGCCGCGGGACCTCTAGACGCGCGTAAACGCGTCTTTGCATTGACTTAACATTGAAACCACTCGCGCGGCGTCGCGCCAGACGCTCTATTCGCGTTTGGTATAAACGCACCATAACAATAACATAACAATAACATAAAGCGACAGCACTACCAACGTCCACAAGCGACATACAGCGACAAAATCTGACAAGTTAAAACAATATGACCTTTTCAGCTCATCATAAACCTGAACATGGGAGGCCCCTGAACTTGGGAGGCCCCTGGGCTTCAGCCCAGGTAAGCCCGTGCATTAATGCGGGCTTGCCTGTAGCTATGCATGACTGATTGAAATAAACAAGAAAGAGCGTGATCACGTTCACAAGAGAAAAAGCATTGCTTTTGTATGTGTAAATCATTGCCTCAGCAAATGTGTACAGTATATATGCATCTTAAAGGTCTTTAAAGGTAGAGTAGCATAAATGTAGGCATATCTGTTTGAGCACGTTCGTGCGCTTGCATGCGAGATAAAGCAGTTTGAAGTTGACACAACTTCAATGTTTTTTTTCCCCCACAGCAGCTCTTCACAGCTGATGGATCGACACGATGAGACCATCACTCTGACAGGCCGACCAATCAAAGCTCTTGTTTCAAGGCCACCTGCTTCAGAAACGAACTAGCTAGCACTTCACAATTTTTTTTTCCATGGAAAATATCAATATTTCATTCTCATTCATACATATACATGGTTTTTATTCAAGCAACCTGTTCAGGTGTTCTTTGATCTGTTTGGCTCTAAGCCCTGTAAGTCTTTTCCTCTGAGCCTTTGAAAAGACGCTATAAGTGATGCTAATTCCTTTAGCAGCGGTTTATAATTGAAATGAATCATATTTAATATCCCCATTAGCTCTCAATGGTCATCGTATCTACAGTAGAAGATTTTCGCACGCGGCTTGTGGAGTTGACTGCAGTCCAATTATAGCGATCTGTATTCTGCTTGGTCTGAAGGTGCTGCCATGCTGGGTTTGTGAAGAACATTGCAGGGCATCTTGAAGTCTCATTAAAAGCACCTCAGAGCTGATCCAGAAATAGACTGCCCTTACTTTTATAATGCCTGTGCTAAGCTACATGTGAAATCTATATTCACAAATTGTGATATTAGTTGAGATCTCTCATTTGAATTGTTTTTTTTTTCTGTATATGGGGGCCAAAAAAGGACACCTAAGCCACATAAAAATGCATGGATTTCTTTTCATTCGCCTAACAAAATATCAAACAAAGTGGTATTTATTTTAAAGTAAGAAAAACAAAAATAAAAGATATTTGTCAGTAACCCTATTTGTTCATATTAATTCAACATGGTCAATAGAGTGAGTACATTTTAAATATTTGATCTAATAGGAAATATCCAGAAATGGAATAAAGTTATAAAACAGTCTTCACTGCATAATTTATAAATTAAATATAGATTTTTTTATTAAGCTACAAAAGTTATTCAGTTAAGAGCAGTTAGCGATTTCCTCCTTTTTTGTTCTTTTATTAACATTAATAACGAAGACAGCAGCAGGTTTATTAGGCTGATGTCACTTTAAGACGACGCACCTGACGCACATCATGTTTTCTCACATTTAATGCCTGCAACAAACTGTGAAATTTCTGCAATCTTATAAGATCATTACAAATCTCACTGTACGACATCTAATAAACTTGGGAATGACATGAATGTGGACTGTACAATGATGACACCTAATGTATCTTAGGCTAGGTTCACAATGTCAGTCCAAATCTGATTATTTGTGTATCCATTTGAATTCTGATCTAAAATTATTGACTGTCCACACTGTGTATCGCATCTGTTCAGATCCGATGTGTATCCATGCCGCTCTTTCGGTTTTTGGAATATATGAATTCTATGGCAATGATGTTGCGTTGGTTGGTATACACCAAAAACAACAACAACCGCAACATGGAGGGGTTTGCAATAGAGATGTTGTCTTATTTACAACGTGACAACGTTGCGCTGGACTACTGCGTTTTCCGAGGCAGCGGCAGAACCGTAGGAGGCTGGTATGGCTTTTTTACCGTGTTGTCGCGTCTGCTGGTTTCAAAACATGTCCCTGTTATTCCCGTAAAAGAGGAGGAAACGAAAGAGGAGAATATGGACGCGGTCATGGCTAGGGAAAAGAGGCTAACTTGGCATGGCAATTTTGTAAATGGAGCTTGAGGTAAATAGTTTTAAGTTTTAGCGCCATGTAGCATTGCATATAAGCATATATGCATATGTAGCAGGTATTGAGAAGAGAATATTATTGTTATGATTGGTTATTTCATTGGTTAATGTAGTTTGTTATGGTGCAATACCGAAAGACTCCAGCAGGGGGTGGGGCCAGCATGGAGAGTTATTATCAGGCACATGGTTCCCTTCCCCCACTCATAATACAGAGATTGAGGGAAACGCAACAAGTTAGTGTCTGTCTGTATTTTAATATTTCTATGTTCCCCTTTTCAGGTAAGCTCCTTAAATATCTGAATATTTGATGTTAATATGAGTTTGTGTATAGGATGTTCGTAGAATTGTTATACCCGTATTGTGGAAAAAGAGATTGTCGCACATGGCGAACGTGATTAGTGTCCGATGCTAGGCTACCATCAGCACATATCAATGCACTGTATTGTTAGTATATGAAGTGTTATGGGTTTCTAACAATTCGTATAATGAAAATACAGTGTTATTATGCTGTTACGATGAGTTTGGCTGTAATATTATTATATTCTAACACTATTTTATGTTTATTTGAATTTGTATCGTACATGAGTGAGTGTTAATGGGTCACGTGCTGAACCATCCATGTTTAAGTGTGAAGGCCTGCAGTTTTCACATAAAATGGATGACGTGTAAAGTGGTATTATATTGTGACAACTAAAATATTGTGAGATTAATATGCACTACATATAGAGTACAGAGCATATATACAGTATTACATTAATTCTGATTTATAAGTAATATGATTTGCATTTTCTTTATTTTATATTTTATTAATTTTCTTTATTTAATATTTTATTTTGTCACACATACAGATGCAAGCTATCTTGTTTATTGTGTGTGACAGGATGTAGGCCTGATTTGGGGGATTGAGGGAAACACAACAAGTGTCTGTCTGTATAAGTATCCTTTCCAGGGAGACTACACATACAGTACTGTACAAAAGTTTTAGATCAGTAAGATATTTTTTTAAAAAGTAGTAAGAGAGTTTTTTAAAAATAATTTATTTGATCCAAAATACAACAAAAACAGTAAAATTGCTCAATAATCGTGGCTAAATGATCCCAAAAAAGTGTAGTTAGATGTAAGAAAATCTCTAGCAGCATTTGTTTGCAGATGCCAATTGCGTTGACATTTTGGCATCTAATAAAATGAAAATCGTAAATTTTTCAGTGCGACTTGAGTGTCCCTAAGTGTCCAAATACTTTTGGGAAAACTCTCTTTGCTCTCTGTCCACATCGCCTCAGTTAAATGCCAGTCAACACATCAGTAAACATCCTCGTGACAAGAACGATTACATCACAGCTCTTCAGCCAAACATAGCATCTTCGGTTTAACCCTGTCACATTATGGAGGTCAAAGAGCATATCAGTCAAACCCTTGCGTCTGCTAACCCCTCATGACAGCACACATCCACACAAAGTTCTGTTTTTATGCCATACTTGCTCACACAAGCAAGCGCAAGCACGCACACACACACTTTGAGAACCGCAAACACCATCAATCACCTTGAATCAGTCATCAATCAAGCTTGGCGGGAGACGTCCCTTTCAGACCAGTCTCCGTGGTTATGGTGAGGCGTTATGCCTCCGTATTTCGGGTGATAGGCGGCCTATAGGGAGACTTGCAGCGATGCCTGTAAGTGTGTTTTTTATGCGTCCAAACCTGTGTGTATGTGTGCCTTCCTTCCTCTATCCCATGGTCCTCTTTCTCACCATCTATTCCCTGCAGTCCACATCCAGCTGTCACTCACAGTAAATGCACATCCATGTTTTAATCAAACACAGGCATGTTTTTAACTGCCTAGTCTTAGAACAAACAACTCAAGCTCAAACACACTTTAAATCCGATGAGACTGGTGATTCTCCACCAGCAGTCGTGTGAGTGTGTGTGTGTGTGTGTCCAGGGAGATTGTGTGGCCTGACAACAAAATTAAATGATTAAATGTCACTGATAGCTTGAAGGGCTTGTGCTTTACAAACTACATTAATGCAGACATTGTCTCCATAACAAGTTTATATACGTAAATATTCATTAGGAGCAGCTGTTCGACATTATTTGCAAGATCTTCCTTTCGGCCGTAAACACTATTAATGTTCAAATTGTTGGGAATTACAAAACTACCTATTGATAAAGGACAAAAGGTTGCGATTGGATGGTGAGGCTGAGAAAAAAAAAAAAAAAATCAGGCAGTTGTCCAAATTAATTAAGATGTCTTGTGGGTGTCTATGAGGATTATATTAACCCTCATGTTCTGTCTGGGGTCTGAAAGAACCTAAGGCTGTTTAAATAGCTAAAACATTAAAGCATCAACATTAAATCATCTGCTTGATACTTTGAGAACAGATTATAAATAAGATTTTAAAGAGGACCTATAATGACCTTTTACAAAGTCTTTATTTTGTTTTTGTGGTCTACTAAAATAGGTTTTCATGCTTGAATGTTCAACAAACATTATTTTTCCCATATTTTACTTTGTTGCAGCACCTTTCTTCCCAGTCTGCCAGTAATGCTCTGGGGTCCATTTCCCACACAATGATGTAACTCGGTGATTAACTGGTACAGTGCATTATGTAACTAAGCAACTAGTCATGACTGTTTCCCGAAATCGCAGTAACATGGTCACGCCTCTGTCGTTTGAACCACATAGGCTAGACCTCAGTCAGGGTAGAGCCATTTTTAATTTTTGACAAGAAATATAGTAATCCTTTGTGTTAGGATTTTCAGGTATGTTTGGCCCTGTCCCAAATGGCACCCTAAGCACTCGTGGTCTTCCAATGAGTCCGCACTTTCGTGACGTAATGCCGCTTTGACTGTCGGGAAGAAGTCTGCTGCGGAGTCCGCATCAGTGTGGGCTCGGCAAAAGTGCGCATCGAGGGCGCATATCGACCGCAAAGGGGGCGCTCGCGAGCACCCTTCTGAGGCCTAAAATGACAAATGGGACACCCTACGGTCTCACGGACTTAACGGACACGCGTACGCGGCAGCCATTGTAAGTCCACAAGACCAAAAGTGCATATGAAGTGTGCCATTTGGGACAGGGCCTTTGATTGGGAATCGGGCTAAACTAATAAAAACTAGTAGCAAGGGGAAAATGCACAATCTGTTTATTTCTTATACTTGTCAAATGAGTTTAACAGACTGGTAATGTCAACAAATTCAACATATTATTTAGCAATTTATGCAAAAATTGAAAATGATTGAAAATAAACATTTCTGCATTCTCTAAGAGAATTTAGGACCTCTCCTAGCTTACTGTATCTCCAGCAGTGGAGAATACCCTCTCAGAAGGGGTAGAACAGGCTTGAACACACATGTAAGATCCAGACAGGTGAAACAGAATATTTTTAAAATTGGTTTGAATGATTGATTCATAAAGACTTCACTTATTTCATTACTGGATGAATCGGCACTCTAGCGGTTAATAAAAAGAACTGCATGCGTCTTGCGGAAGAACATTGTAGCCGGAGCTACTTCTCTCTGTATATGTCTATAGTCACCAGGTACTGGGCTACTCCGCAGCGGTGCCGACCTGGGGTGCGTTTCCCGAAAGCATCGTTAGCCAACTATGGTCGCAAGTTCCCTCGTTACCAATAGAGTTCAATGGACATTGCGATGAACTTGCGACCATAGTTGGCCAACGATGCTTTCGGGAAACGCACCCCTGACCGGTGTAAAGTAGTCCAAGTATAAATGCTTATTACAGGCTTACGGTAGTGATTCAGGATAAGACAAAAACACGGTTTGAAAAAAAGGAATTCATGATGTACTCGGTCATTATATAAATTTCGTAAATTCTGAACACAAAAAAGTTCAGACTGCAGCTTTAACAGTCGTCTTTATGAATGTTGAAGCATCAGATGAAGCCTAATCGATACACTCGTTATTTGAAGTGACTTTCAAAAGGTGATTTACTCTATTTTGGTTGCTACCGTAGACATCAGTGTTTATACTCGAACTATAAACTTTTATCTTAGTTATTCTGTGATCATTTGAATATTTGTAACACAGAAATATCGATACTGTGTGGTTGAAAAGACTGTGAAAGTAAAGCTGTTTCATATATATTGACAACTGCTCTTTCTGGGTTAGCGACAGTGCAAACAGATTTGAATGTTCCGGTGTGAAGTTTTTGCCATTTAGGAATTAGATTGCGTGGGTGTTTGAATCGAGATATTTTAAAGATTAATCTTTATACTCTCTCTTTGTGTTGATATCTGACGCAAAATCAGTGGCGGCTGCTGGTCTTTTAAAGAGGGGAAGCTCATTTTTGGCCTACATCATAAAAATTGTCCATTTATTTATACGTAAATTCTACGTTCCTTTTCAAGAAAATGTACCAACTAGGCATCTTTTCCAGTGACTTGACCAGTGTCCTCTCAATGGTCAGCAGTGTTAAATATAATTGTATAAATGTAATAATATAATATAAGTAATAATATGATAAAGGTATAAATGTATAATTGTGTGAAATGTATTTTGAAAGTTTCGGAGTCCAGGCCAGCCCACTCCTCCATTCACCCCCAGAGACGCTGAGCGTCCGTGGGCGGGACATAATTGCAGCATTTATCCAATGACCGTCTAGTTTCGAAGCACTGAAAAAAACTGTTCAAAGCTGCCATTGAAGTCAATGGACGCTGGGCTTCAACAGGGAAATGCACTGTGACGCTACGGGAATGTATGAGAAGGAAATCGAGTCAGCCGACCTGCTATATGTAACTGATTCTGATCTCATCTTTGAGATGAACGTTTTCTAATGCATTTTTAGTCAATAAAATGTTAAAACAATAGTACATATTTGACCATTAATTTTTTGACATTATAGGGGAAGCCGAGCTTCCCTTGCAGTCTTAAAGAAATCCCCACTGCGCAAAATGTATATGAGTAGCACGAGGGCTTTTCAGTGCATTCATTACTATTTTAATATTTTTGAGAATATTGTTACGAACCCCTGTTTTTAAGATGCTCGTTGAGAAAGGGGTCAGCAACATAAAAGGAGACTCGAGGCAAAGAGCAATTTAAACATTTATTATAAGACTAATAAATGATTGCACAAACTCACATCTCTCATTCCCCACTCTCCTCATGTGAGCATACCGGTGTTTGGTGTTTTATGCCCTCAACGGCGCCTTCCAGGCAGCGAGGGGATGGGTAGGTTTAAAGTTGAGGGTAGGCTTAGCTGCCTCTAAGGAGCCATTGGGGGCTTAAAACACCATCAAGCTAACTATATCAAAGTCAAAATATACTTAACAGAGACTAACAAATAGATCAAACCAAAAGAACATCAAATAGAACACAACTTGTCTTCAACAGCTGGCTGGGCATCATGACACGCACATAATTCACCGCTGACTGACTCATTCTTCTTCTTCTTCTTCTTCTTCTTGTTGCTTTACAGCGGATCGCAGACTTATAAGTGCATTACCGCCACCTATCTTTGAAATGGACCATTTACACTCTACCTACAAACTCCTGATTAACCTCACAATTCCAACTTAAAACACCTTCAACCTTCCCTTTCTCTTCTCTCTCCTCCACCCTCCCAGAGTCTTCATAGAGTTTCATTCGGCGCTGCGTGTTCAGCTCCTCCGTCCCAACTGACCAGTGTTGCCAGATTGGAAATGTACAAGTATCGTACCAGAAGCTCAAAATTATCGTATTTGTAAGAAAATTATCGTACACGAGTCAAACCTGTACAGAATACAGTCAAGAAATCTCCAACGGGGGGGGGGGGGAATTGGTTCTGATGAATTCGGTTCGGGAGTATAGATAAAAGCCCTCCCGCACTTACAATTGATTGGTTGGGTCCTTGTATGCGCTTCGTGAGGCACACTAGCACACACACACGCAAGGTCTCTCGCTCACTCCCTCTCTACACGTTCTTTCCCCGGTAGACGTAGAATCCACAGCTAGATCAATGAGAAGCCCTATGATTACAACGACCATCATTTGAAGTGTCACACAGTTCTGAAATTATCGTACATTATAAGATTTTTTCCATTATTGATCGTACATCGTACAGAGGTCAAAATTATCGTACAAATACGATAATTATCGTACATCTGGCAACACTGCAACTGACTCATTCTTCTTCTTCTTCTTCTTCTAGGATTTAATGGCGGTTGGCAAACCAACTTAAAAGGTGCATTCCCGCCACCTACTGAAATGGAGTGTGAAGCGCATATTTGGAAAGGAAGTTTAAACTAGATCTACTCTTTCAAAAAAAAAAAAAAAAAAAATCATATAATATATATATATATATATATATATATATATATATATATATATATATATATATAAAACTTACACATAATGAAGTTTTACATCCTATTAAATAATCCTGTTTCCTTCAAAAATATAAATAACTCATGATAAATTCTTGATTGTTTAGTACCTTGTCCTAGGAGAACCTGAAGTGTCAGCTCATTGAAAGCATGTTTTAACGCTCTCTTTCATAAGCTTCGCATTCTAAAAGGACATGTTCTATAGTTTCAACTAACCCACATTTATCACAATTTCCATTCTCATGTTTACCAATTCTTTGTAAGTTTTGATTTAATAAACAATGTCCAATACGCATTCTTGTTACTAAAACATCCTCTTTCCGAATCTTCTTCTCTCTGAACCAACTTTTCCTTGAATGCAGTAAAAAATACCTTTTATTCCTTCATTCCATTCCTTCTGCCAAATTTCCTGTATTTGTTTCGCTATTATCACTTTAATTTCTGTTTTACTTAATGCCACTTCAATGTCAATTTGTGAATGATTTAATGAACTGACTCATTCTGTTTCACACTTCTCTTATATACTCTAGCAGGAGCCATTAGAGCAACGGGACACAGGTGTGCAGGGGCGGAGCCTAACACTCAGAAGAGAAAAGAGACTAATCAGAGCACAAACAAATACACACAAAATACAAATACAACACTCATAAGGCTTAGGCCGTAACAATATTCATATTCTATTAAAGGATAAGCTTCCAGCACTTCGCCCACACATCGCACCAGAACTGTTTTCGGAACCGAAACTTAGGAATTTCGCACGGTTCCGGTATCTTTCAAAAACACTAACCGATTCTCGGTTCCCAACCCTACTTTTGGGAAATGCACCCCTGTTTAGATTGTCTCTATGAAACCCCTTCTTCTGAAAAAGCGTAATGCGCCCTGATTGGTCTGGACCAGTCAGTTGTGATTGGTCAACCGCTTCAAGCAAGGGTGTTTCAGAAATGTCACGCCTCTTACCATAACCGAGAGATTCAACACACTACTAACACAACTCAACCAGGCCTCGCCCCTTTATTTGTGTATGGGGTGGGAATTATTTAAATGAGGGATATTGTGACGTGTACGTTCCTAGAAGAAAATTCAAGACTACAATTGATGTGTTTCGGGGAGGTCAGACACCGTGCTTAGTGATATAGAGAATAACTCCCTTTGGAGTGACTTGGTGCTTTGTAATTTTACAGACATTTGTCATGTGCAAACAGCAACATTACAGACTAAAGAAAAAGTTTAAACTGACAGATAAAAGGTATATATCAATTAGTGAGATATAAAGTCATAATTGAGAATTTTTTTTTTGAAATTACATAAAATAAAGTTGCATTATGCCACTGTGACATAAAAGTAGCAATTTCAAGAAATATTTTGCAGTATCAAGATATAATCTCCTATTTGTGAGCTTTAAAGTCACATTTTGAATTTGATCTATAAAGTTACAATTACGAGAAATAAAGTTGCATTTCCAAGATATAAAGTCAGATTGTAAGATATAAAGTTACATTTTGATATACAAAGGTAACAATTACAAGACATAAAGTTGCAGTTTCAAGATGTTAAATCATATTGCGAGATGTAAAGTCACATTGATAGTTATAAAGTTGCAAATAATTATGATAAACAGTTAGCTATTTCACAATATAAAGTCTCATTTGGATATATAAAGAAACAATTTAGAGATGTAAAGTTACAATTAAGATAAATTGTTCTGTTGGATTGTGAGAAAATCCAAAAGAAGGAAACAGATTCAATAATGTCTTCCTTAGGTTCTGATAAGGTCAGACAAATTTATTTAAAGGGGTCATGAACTGGTTTTTAAAAAAAAAATTATATTGTTGTATGAGGTCAACTTGTGACGTTCGCTTGGTTTTTACATTCAAAAACATCAAAATGAATAAGTAATAGGCTATTTTCTACCCTGGTTTTGCACCTCTCCTGGAAGGCTCAGTTTTTATAGGTGTGCCGCATGGAAGACTTGGAAGTAAACGCCCACTTGCTATGACTGGATAACAGTTTTGCATATTATAATGAGTTTCATGTAATGCGTGAATCGGTGAGCGGGGCTAAACAGGCAGTGTTGAAGTAGGCATTGATCTTCTTCTACGGAGGCGGTGTTTAATACCCTTTGACGTCATAGATCCCCACTTTGAAAAACCTGTCGTTCTCTGTGCCTGGTGTCAATAAAAGCTTTTATTGGACTAACAAGGAAGTTTTCAGTTCTGAAACTTACATGATATTCTTATTGTATGACGACCTCTTATATGTCAAAAGCTCAAGGAAAATTTGATTTTTCAGTTCATCACCCCTTTAAAGTACATGAAGGGAAAATAAGAGAATAATTTTGTAATTTCTACTACTACTACTACTACACAAATCAGTGGGGAGGTCTCTGGGAATTCAATCAGAGAAAAACATGAGAGTTAATGTTTGCTCTATCAGAGATCTGTTCACTGTACTCCTGTTCTAACATTTGGCCTGGAGTTGAGGTCAAATGTCAGGGTTAAGGCATGAGCTACTGCTGCCAGTAATTTATTTATTATAGTTAATAATTAACTGCTCTGAGTGCTGAGTGTCCTGATTACGCAAGTCCTAATAACTGAGGGCGGTTTGGCAAAAAGCTCAAACTCACTTCCAACACTTTAACCCATTAAAAAATCTGTTCATGGCTCCATTAAAAAAAATCAGCCTTCCTCATCCCTCAAATCCCACAGCTAAAGGAGTGAGTCGAAACTCTACAAACTCACTCTCTCTGTCGCTTCACTTCTGTCTATCTCCCTCTACGGGGAGTATCAGCAAAGAGAAGAGGCAGCATATAAAGTAAATATGATTGTCCTCTTCTCTTCTAGGACTTGTTAAACCTCAAACATTTTAAATGTTGTGCTTAAGCCTGTGGGACAGAGCTGTACCAATGGAGATAAGGTAAATGTATCTGATTGTGTTTGGAGAACAACTATGGGGTTATCTGTTTGGCAGAGAGCAGCTGCACATAATTCTTTGTGGTGTTTGTGTTTTTTTGTGTACCTTGAACCTGTCCGGTGCCATTCGGTGCAAACTCAGCACACATACGCACAAAGGTTATGCTACATGCAGAACATTAAGCATTTAACACCCAGCTGAGAGCAAATGCTGCTGCATTTAATATGGTCACTTTTGAGTTGAGCAAAGTTTGGAGAAAAACTACTGAAAAGTTTGCTTGAACAATGTTAGGGCACAACATTTCTCTCTTTATACTAAAGGACTAAGATGAACAGGCCATCATGAGAAGTAGAAGCTGATTGGTTTGGATGCATTCCCTCAGATCCTTTGATTGGTTGGGACCCAGCTATTTAACATTGCAAAGTAGCCCATGCTAGTAGATGCTGTAACTAATATTTTACAGATGAATCTTCCTCCATTGACGACCAAAAAATAAAATAAAAATAAACAATAGCTGTGTATTCTAACAAAATACATTTGTCTGCATGCTACATATAAATTAAATAAGGTCACAGATTATAATTGAAGTAGGCCTGCCCCCTATACTAGTTCGAATTGGAAACTCTCTGATTGTGTAATCCGTATGAAAGGTGCTTTTCCAGGTGTATCAGACCTCTATAGGATACATTCAAACCATTCTTGGTTTCAAGAGCTCAGTCTCTGCAATATCTCCCTCAAACCCTCTATTAAGTTATTTTATTTATTATTGAGCAAACACATATGAATACATAATGGAAATAAGCAAAAGAATCAAGCTAAAATTTAAAAAGTTTAATGTCTTTGGTGGATGTAGAGGTCCTCCATCTGATTTACATACTGAATATAAATCACTTCCAGGAGCATATTTCCACTAATTAACATCTTTGATGTACGAAGCGAGCACAGTATGAACGGAGGTGGGATGCGTAAACCCTCAATAATTTAAAAAAGCCTCTCTCTCTCTCTTCCTCTTTTTATTTCTTATCTCTCCCTTATTAGATGTGAAGTTTCAGGATGTTAGCGGGATCGCAGCTGTCACCACTGAACCTCTCTTACATCTGTGAAAGCTGGGATTGCAGATCCATTTGAATTAAAAACACCCAAACACACACATCAATGCAGAACTGCTTGCTGTGGTGAGAATTAGCCCAAGGTCAATGATTAGCCATCTTTTTTTTGCTTCCTTATACACAGACAAATAACCCTACTGAAAAACAACAACAACCTCAGCTTAAACAACCCGATCTCACGGCAATTCATACGT
The DNA here is from genome assembly GCF_963993115.1 of Abramis brama. Classification (NCBI taxonomy): domain Eukaryota; kingdom Metazoa; phylum Chordata; class Actinopteri; order Cypriniformes; family Leuciscidae; genus Abramis; species Abramis brama. The sequence goes on from NC_139980.1 coordinate 13,266,760, forward strand.
ATTTTATAAGGTGGCTAATTCGTACAAATTCATACGACTTCACTCGTATGATTTTTGCTAAATCGTACATATTTTACGAGTTGCCAAATTCGTATGAATTCGTACAAATTACCTACCCCTAACCCCGCCCCTAAACCCCGCCCCTAAACCTACCTATCACTGGGGTTTAGACAAATGTTCGAGAAATGTTAGACAAATTCGTACGAATTAGCCCCCTCACTCACTTGTACGAATTGGTCATGAGATAGCATTGGCTTAAACTAGTCTGTTTTCAGGTCAGGCTGGTGTAGTTTGCTACTGGTTCTGGTTTTTAAGCTTCAATTATGCACAAGATATATACATAACAAATATCATAAATGACTAATTACTAAATATCACTTTTTTGGGGATAAATTGCACCACATGACATTTCACAACCTGAACTAACCTTGCTTTGTCATAAAAAGGTCAAATTACATTCTTAAAAATAAAGGTTCCAAAGGTTTTGACAGTGATTCCATAGAAGAACCATTTTTGGTTCCCCAAAGAATCTTTCAGTGAACAGTTCTTAAAGAACCATTTTGTTTTCTTAGTATTTTATTAATCTAAAGAACTTTTTTCTACTTTTGTGCAATGGAATGGTTCCATGGATGGTAAATGTTCTTCATGCCAATAAAGAACCTTTATTTTTAAGATTGTATCTGATATTTTAAGGGACTTATTGACCTTGACACAGTCATGATGATTTTCTTGCAGGGGTCCCCTCTCTGATATAATTGCTGTTTTTTTCCTGCATGTTGGTCACACCATATGATTTTGATCTGGCAAACAGAGGTTTGTCAAATATAAATAAGCAGCTCAGCAAGTTTTGTTATATTTGTCTCCCCCTTTTGATGCCAGGACAGTTATATCACCCTGACATTTTTGACTTTATGTTCCCCCTCCTAATAATTTAAAAGGGATTTTGGGGAAAACAATAAATGCAACTCATATACCAGCTAAGACCAGCAAACCAGTATATGTGTTTCAGCAAGGAATGCATACACACACACACACACACACACACACATTCATTATTTCAGACGTCTGTTCGGGGTCTGTTCTCTTTGAATGTAATTTGAACATTATTCAAATGGCTTCTGATGAGACAGCTGGGGCGATCATGTGAAAGCCGCCCATTGTGTCACTGCAGGACAGTACATGCTTGACAGAAGCAGTCTCCATTCTGTCTCTCGGGTCGACTATGAAGGGTCAGCCAGTGTGTCTCATACCACAAAAATAACCAAAAGAGGAACTAAGTCCTTTTTATATATTTTGCGCATGTACTGTTCTTGAACCATCTGGAGTGTTCACTGTGGCAAAAAATAAACAAACCACTTCCCCAGATCTCCTTCAGAGTAAAACACACATTATGACCGCACTGCAGATTGGGTGTTCGGATTTTCCCCCAGTACAAGCCACGGCACCAGGAATTCATTTCCTGTTCTTGTCCCTCAAAAAGACTATCACAGCCTCAGGGCCAGTAGACGTACACACACACACACACACACACACACACACGCAAACACAAGAACATACATGCTCATATATGCAAGGCTCAGGGACACAATGATGGTTATTAATTTCAGTCCCTGAATAATGAAATCCAGAGCAAGAGAATGGGTTTGCAGGAACGTTCTAGAAGAGCAGAGGTTGTTGAGGTTTATTCACACCGCTGGAGTGAATAAATTACCACTCGGTGAAAAAGTGACCCTCACACCTTACTAGTCTGACAGTGGAGTCCATCACTGAAGGGGTTATTTCAGCTCAAACTAGAGCAGAAGAGTGTCGAGAAACAGGAAAAACAGTGAAGCGAGATTCTTTTTGGAGTCACCATAGCTTGGTACCCTGCAGGCATTGTGGGTATTTGACAGCTCTGATGGATAGTGGTAGAGGCAGAGTGTACTGTCATGACTAGAAGTGACACAATCCATAATGTTTCAATCCTGACAACCCACAAAATGGGCCTTTTCAGCATTGTAAATGGGATATCTCTGGTGAAACTTGTATGCTGCCTTGTAAACCCGAACAATGTGTAATCACTGTTTAATTTTCATGGTCAGCAGAAGCTTCTAAAAGAACGGCCGGATTGTGAAAAATTGGGCATTGACGAATCACTTGTTAGAGAAAAAAAAAGAGCTTCTTTTGTAGCCTTGTCCTTGCAAATTTATTAAAAACACTGCAGTACTGATGATGAATGCAATGAATATTTTCAGAGGTCAGAGTGTTATTGTACCGCTTATGAAAGACGTTTCTCAAAATCTCATTTCGTGAAAGTAAACATCATTATGGAAGCAAGTCAAGTGAAGAGGTCATTCAGCAGTCTACCTAATAATGTATTGGATAAATTGAAGCAAAATTATTATAATACTGCATTTATGTAAATCATGGGCTAAACATACATCATAAGCATTAAAAGAAAGAAATTGTTGAGAAAAGATAAAAAACAACAACAATGCATTGCGATTTTGGAGTTCTTTCCACAACCGTCTTAATAATTGTTTTCAGTCTATTTAGTCTTGAATTTGTTTTTTTACTATATTCAAAATGTCTTGCTCAGCCAATAAACTCTTGTTAAGGCAACTGTTATCTTGATTGAGACATTTTCAATAAGCAACAATAAATTGGCATTCTAATATATGGTTTTACATTACTTTTAATACAAGTCTTACAATCTTACTGTGTGAATATTTCAATGACTTTCAGATGTATGTTGTGGTTTTTCTTGTGCAACCCAAACATTGCCATCACTAGCAGAGTTAAGTAGTGGCCACATTAACAAAATTTAGCAGACAACAAAAAAGTTTCTTTGTCTCTTCTGCAAATTTCAAGCAATTAACACATTGTGCTATTTGCATAAGGAAATCTTTCACCCAAAATTTCTCAGAACAAAAGTAAATGTGACTGCACCTTTAGCCAACAGTCTTTAAAAACAAAATGCTACGGCTTTTTTAGGGATATACGTGTTATTCACGTAGGTCATCGATAAAGTGTTCATTAATGACGGTACACAAGATTTTATGTATAATCCTTACAGAAAGTGCTGGAGCAGTTAATATATGGTTACCTTTTCAAACATACTTTTATTCGCAGACATTATTTAGCCCAAATTAAAATACAAGATCTGACCAACTTGAAATCTTACATTTGTGGTAACTAACATATATGATAACACTGTTGAATGTTTCTTATTTTATATGTTGTTAGGGGGCATACTTTATCCACACAGCAATGCATGCTGGGAACTCACAAACTCAGCATAAAATGGAAGTTGCGATAGTCTTTTCTTCCATATTTTGAGTGAAACAGCTTCTCGAACAAGAACAAAAATGTAGGACAGGACTTGATTTTGTCCATCGATAATTGATTGGATTGTTGGAACGTTGTTGTTTGCAAGAAGAGAAATCTTACATCAGAGAAGAGATGTCATTGCGAGGAGGAGGGGGGGGGGGGGGGCATTAATGTTTTCGATTAAAAATTTAAAAGGGCACTAGTATTTAAAAAAAAAAAACAACGTGCATGGATAAATAATTTATAATAAATAATGCAACATTCCATTAAAATAAGAACTGTTTGATTACGTAGTGACTTAAATAAGCAACATAGTTTGATTAGAGAATGTTAGCCTAGTTGACATGGAATTTGGTCAAACATTCATAGTTCACATTTCTTAGTATTTATAACTGAGAAAATCTTTAATCGAGTAATAGCTTTTACAGACAGTACACTTAAAAATGCACTAATAATAATAATAAACAAAACATTCACTCTTATTCTTTTTTTAATGGTCGCCATTCAACAGCCTTGGATTCTTTAAAGCTGTGCATGTTCTTTCATCTTTCTCTTTGTGTCTCTCATATCCTAGTAGAGATTCATTGCCTTCCATCACTTCACTCGGCTTCATTAAAACCCTATTCTAGGATCCCATCGATCGCGTACACATATGCGCGGGAGACTGAGTGCGAGATTGTGAGGCAGCGGTGTGAGAGTGTGGGTGGGTTCTTCTTTGGAAGATTGTCCCTCTCCAAATTCCTCACGATAAGCTGAATGATTAGTGGACACTTTCTGCAGAAACACGTAAGTGCTCTGTTTTTCCTCACCGCCCACAACAGAACTAGAAAGAAACACCCACATGTTAAAGCTGTTAATGGATTCTTCTGAAGTGACCCCAGCCAACAATCTCCAGACAGGCAAGGAGGCTCATAACAAATACACAACCTTCTATATACGCTCACTCAAAATATTCCAGACCCTGTTAGCTTTACTGCCTTTCCTTGCCTCGGGTGCAGAAACATGCTATTAAAGAGACAGTTCCCCCAAAATTGAAGACTGTCATCGTTTAATAAAGGCTGGGAAATCTGATAAGATAATCGGTAGAACCATCAAGATAATCGGGAAGAATTGGGCCCAAAATTGGCCCGATTATCTTGTAGTGTGTGCCCAGCTTTACCCTCATGTTGTTCCAATCCAGTAGAACATTCTTTCTTCTGTAGATCACAAAAGGAGAAATTATGAAGTATGTGCTGGTTGCTCTTTTCCATGTAATTACAATGAATGAAGATTGATGCTTTCAAACTTGAAAAAGGATACAAAAGAACTATGAAGATGTAATAAAATTCATCCATATGTACACTTTATTCACTATTAAGTCTTCTGAAGCTGTTTGATGTTCTGTTCTGTGAGAAACTGAATTAAATTGTCATTATTCACATTACGCCAATCCAGTGAGCTGCTTACTGCTGTGACCAGACAATTGAGCAAGCGAGTTGAATTTAAGAACTGAAACAGTCCTATTTGTGGACAAATTCATTCATTGAAAATACTGACTCAAAAAGAATGATTCATTCATGAGTCAGATAATCGGAAATGACTACTTTTCACTCTTAATAATGCACCAAGGAGAACTAGGGCACGTCAATATTTTAATTAACACATTTTAGTTTGTTTCTCACTCACAAATTTAGCAAATACCACATGGACAACTTTTATGATACATTGCAAATTTATAGAGAAAAGAAAAAAGTGTATTCTTCAGAATTTCTTTTCTCATGTTTGGTGAAGACAGCAAGTGTCATGCCAGTTTGGAATGACAGTAAAACAACAGTGGAGGCTTTTAGGTGGCTAAATGGTGGCTTTTAGGGTGAACTATTACATTACCATTAGCTTTTCTCTGTGAAGAATGCCTTGAGAAAACGAGACTAGAAAAAGTGAGAAAAAGATGGTTTGGCCTCATTAGTTGGTCTTTCACCACGGTGAGAAGGTAGTAATTATGGGATGTGGATGCTATGCTCTGTAGCTTGTGCATTCCTGGAGATTTTAAAGAAGCTGGTGGAATCACAAAAGAATGGTTATTACCTGAGAGGAAAGAGAGAACCGAGTAGGAGGAAACATTGATTATAAGTGATATTTTTTGATCAACAAGAACAACAAGAACAATTGTAGATGAATGTCTGTGTCTCCTACTCCATGCTATCAGTCTCTCCCTCTCTCTTGCTGTGTTTTAAATGGAACGTTATCATACTCAAATTTGAAAGGAAATCAGTATGTGGTAATTTCCAGATGATATAATGACACTTGCTATAGTGGCTTGCTCTATACTACCAGAGTTATCAAGCAGCTGTGCTATTCCCCAAAATGTATTTTCTTAAATTTCTGGGTTAGCTTTAATAAAATGGTTGAAATACAGCAAAACATTATATTATACTATAATTTAAACCATTTATGGTTTGATACTGCCATTTGATACTGCCATTTACTGCTATTACATGCCAAAGCCTCAAATATGATGAGCTCTCTTGTGAGGGACCCCCAGTCTAAAATGTTAAGGAATATATTATATAAATTCATAAGGGTATATATTTACATGTATGAAGGCCAATTTATACTGTGAAAAAATACATAATAATATTATACATTTTTATAATATTACAAGCAAAATATAATCAGGAAAATGTTTATTTTCTATTAATCTTTTTAACCCACCATTAAAAAAAAACTGTTAAATGTATACACCTGAGAAACCAAACTACGCCTGTCAATATAATTTTTTATTATTTTTTATTTCAAAGCAGAATGAAACAGTAACAATGTAAAATTCTGTAAATTGCCAGTTATTTTTATTTATTTATTTACTATTATTATTATCAGTAGTAGTATTTTTATTTATGTAATTTTTTTAACATTATTTTTCTCTGAATTTGAAAACCCCTGTGCTAGACTGTCGTTGCAATAGCCACTTTTAAAACACAAAGATACAGTAAATAATGTTGAATGACAGGTACGTATCTCGAAGTCAAGAGTGTCATGTATCTATTTTTGTTGAAAGATAAGCCATTATTTTGGTTTAAATTTTTTATTATAAAACAGCTACAATGACCCTGCAACAACAAACAACCTTAAATGGTTGCTGACTGTGTTGATTGTCAAGTATGCAGCATTTTATCCCAAACACAATCATGCTTTTTCTGTCTTCATATGTGCCAAGCTAACATTTTAGAAGATTACAAATGAAAAAGGAGAAATGACACAAGTGGAACAAAAGAGGCAGATACAGTATCTCATCATCTAGGTGTGTGTGTGTGTGTGTGTGTGTGTCCTCTCATGTCTTAATAATTCAAAATAGGGTAATCAGGCTTTAGAATGTCTTGCTTTGTTCCTCTAATTCCATAGCAACCACATGCCAGAACGTTACGCAGGGCAGAGAGAATGCCTGATAAATGAACTATAGAGAACTGTGAAGCGCTCCCACACATGCATATTCTAATAGATCTGTGCATCATCAAACACTATATGTAGATGACATGCAGCTCCATCATATTACTGCAATGTTATGGTAGACAGGAAGTCATTTTTGATGAACTGAGTCACAAGGAAGTAAATATGCTATGAAATAATCAACCCGATATCTTAAAGGTCCCATGACATGCTACTTTTTGTAGGCTTTAATATAGGCCTTAGTGGTCCCTAGTACTGTATCTGAAATCTCTTTCCAAAAATTCAGCCTCGGTGCAGAATTATAGCCACTACAAGCCAGTCCCAGAATGAGCTTCCTTCAGACGGGCCGTTTCGGTGTCTGTAGCTTTAAATGATAATGAGGAGGAGAAAGGCGGCGCAAGGTGGAGGGTGGGTGTGGCCTTGACCATCTTGCGCAACGGTACCGTGGCGTGCATGTTTACGTTGGATATAGCAATGGCACGAAGACACGCAGTCGTTCAAGCATTTCAGTTTGACCCAGAATCTGATCCAGATGGAAAAGCAACGGATGAAGAAGTTGCAACTCAGCGGCTCCAGCAGGACGTTTCCGAATGGTTAGTTTAAAATATTATGTCTGGATACGGTACTTTATTCAGATGGTTACAGTTATTATCATGTAGCTAACGCTAACCTACTGTTGCCTTTTCATGAGAGATCTGTAACGTCTGTGTTTATCTTATTACAATTACATCAAGCTCTGCGATCTTGAAATGCGGATATCGCGCGCGCCATATAACCAACAGGAAAACGGTTATCCAAATAACAAAGAAGTGTACAACACTCGCGTTACAGTGTGTGTATTCACACACATAAACTGCATAGCTGCATAGCTAATGTTACAGCCACATTCTACGTGTAACAATCTAGGTAACCATAAACAGTAAAGCAACACACTTATATATCATTAGTTGACTTACTTGTCCGAGGTGTGTAGCTGAGCCAAAGAGAGTGATCCAGACTTTAGTTTCAGACGTTCAGCAAGCCCAGCTCTGTATTGACCCTTCGGTGTTCATTTGTACATCCAATTATTGAGCAATTGTTATGCTTCGCTCGCTCAAAAGCCATGATATCTCTCGTGGACAAACTAAAATTGCGCGCGCGAGAAAATATTCTCTGGGCGGGCAAAGCAGAGACAGGGAGGTAACATTTCCTCCTTATGACGTCATAAAGAGGAGATTCAAGATCAGCGCGTATGAGCCTCCATTTTCTCAAAGGCAGAGAAAGATAGCAAAAGCTCGATTTACACCGATTGAAATTTCTAGAAACTTGGGGACCATATACAGGCTAGGGGAACTCATATTAATGTTAAAAAACCTCAGAAAGTGAAAATTTCATGTCATGGGACCTTTAAACAGACAAATAAAATTATATGGATAGTTCACCCAAAATGTTTTATTTTGTCATTTACTCACCCATTTGTACTGTAGTTTCCTTTCAGTCGGGCACGTTCAACGTTGTCGACGTGTCGACTGATTGGGATCACGCTAGGGAGCCTGTCATCTTCGAGTATTGTAAAAACTAGCCAATGGACATTAGCGTGCATGAATCGCATCACACGCCCCACCCCGCAGCACGGGTATAAATACGGAAGTGGATGCACGCACCAGTTGTCTTTCGCTTCGGAGCCAATCGGTCTCGATGTCTCTGAAGAGTACTGTTGTTTACAACAACAAGTGTGTCGGTGTTCTTCTAGGAAGACTCCCCCAGTTCTTGTGGTTCTACAGCAATGAGTACAGCGGTGGATCACAAGCTTTGAGCTCTCAACTGCTGTTTTAACAGCATCAAATTTCTGTGTTGTTGATGGCTGGTTAGAGGGCGGAAAAGTGAGTGCTTCACTGTTTCAGTTCACTGTTCAGTGTTGCCGCGGTCATTCCCCTGTGTGCTCCGGCACTGGTAATGGGTCCCATTTCCTAAAAGAGCAACATGGGTGCGTTTGCGTCTTTTTCAATATGTCATTCCACCCGTGCGTTTCTGGATGTGATCGTTCCCTGTCCCCCCAAATGGACGGTCACAATAGTTGTATCACGTGTTTGTGGAAATATATATACATATATATATATAGAGAGATACAGAATGCTGAAGCAGCTTTTGTGGTCAGTTCATGTTCTCATTGTGAGAATATGACTATCGCGGTGTTGAGATCGAGACTCGCCTTCATGTGTGAAGGTGGAGTCCCCATTACCACGCCCCGCTACGGCGCCATGTGGGATGGGTGATCAGAGGATCATTGTGAGGCTTCCCCGCCCGGTAACCAAACCCTGTGGGCCCCTCACTCCTCTATCACATCGCAGCCGGTGGAGCCCCCCGTTGAGCGCGCTGGTCCCTCTGTAATGGACCGACCAGCTGTTTATTCGGGGCCCCTCCAGGGGACAGGATGTCGGTTGCAGCATCGGAGGGTGAGCTGACCTCTGGAAATGATGACTCGGCTGCGTTATCTCCCTCTGGGAGTGTAACATTGCCCGAGCCAGATCCAGAAACGTCAGCTATGCTGAAACGGGCCGCTGAGGCTGTCGGGCTCGAGTGGAATCCTCCACCGTGTCCCGAACAGTCTCGGTTGGTTGATTGGCGTCTCGGGATGGACCGCACTGGTTCTCAGCTCACCGCCCCAGTGCCTTTCTTTTTTTCTGAAGTGCATGGAGAGCTTACCAGGTAATGGACTGCACCTTTCTCTGCCAGAAACTGGCCCTTGACGGAGGAGCGGTGAAGGATTGTGAGGCTATCCCTCCAATGGAGCGGTCTGTCACGACACAGGTGCACCTGTGTCCGACGGCCGCTGCCTTTTGGACGGGGGCCCCTCGTCTCCCCCCTAAGGTCTGTGAGTTCTCTTCCGTTCTCATGGGCAGAGCTTACTAACCCTGTGGGCAAACCGCCTCCTCTTGCGTGCCATAGCGCTGCTACAGGTCTATCAGGCCAGGGCACTCATGGACATGCACGAGGGTAGCCCAGACCGTGCGCTCATAGGTGAGCTCCACACCGTATCCAACCTCGCTCTCCGGGGCAGGAGTGTTGTGGCGTGCGCGATCAGTCTGGCGATGTCCACCTTAGTGGTCCAGGAGCGCCATCGTTGGCTCAGCCTGGGTGATATGGGGGATGCAGGCAAGGTTCGGTTCCTGGTCTCCCCAACCTCCCAGGTTGGGCTGATCGGTGACGCATTGGAGAGCTGCGCCCAACAGTTCTCTGCTGTCCAGAAGCAAACGGAGGCCACCCGGCACATCCTGCCCCGGCGGCCCGCTGCTGACTCCACCCGTCCGCCCGGGGCTGATCCTCCGCTTGCTCGACGCTGAGGGCGTCCGTCTGCTTCGCCTCTGCTCCTGCTGAGTCATCGCAGAAGCCTCCACCCAGATCTCAATGTGGACCTGGTAGCAGACAGGGCGCCCCGCCCGCTCCAGGCGCTGCCAAGTATGGCGATAAATCAATGACAAAAAGAATCGAGCACACAACTGATGCTGGCGCGCGCAGTAAATGACTTTCGTGAGAGGATTACAGATCTACACGCGAGGAAACGGGAACTCGCGAGCTCATTCAAACCCTGCGCACGCCCATGACATCTCCTCTGCACACAATAAAAGCTCTTGCACGCGCATGATCATTCCCCACGCTCTCGCACTTGATCTCCTCTCGCCTGCTGCTTTTGCTCGCTTGAACACTTTTATTTTTGGCAGTCGAGGGGCGGGACTTCCTGTTTTAATAACCTCAAATGTCATTGGTTACTTCCCCTTTTCCAGAAGTCAGTTGTGATTGGACGCCTGTCCAATGACCCGTAATTCACCCGTAATTCACAGACATGAGATTTGTTTTATTTATATATATATATATTAATGTTTAATGTGATTTAATGCATTGGTAATATAGAATACAGATACTTTATTCACAGCTCACAGCTGACACCAGGGTCTACGCAAAGTGCGTTAAATCCCCTGTGAGCCCTCTTGCATATCACTGTGTTAAGTCAGGTAAGAGGAGCAGGTTCTTTAGTTGCCCCGTAATGGCCCAACTAGGACCTCGTTCCCTAGACAGCCTTACCTTCTCAGGGATGGGACACCGTTGGCACCCGCACCGAACCAGAGAAATCCAGGTTCTGTTGTGGTGGTTCAGCTTTCTACCTTTGAAAGATACTAAAGATACCGTAGATACTACTTCCATAATGATGTATACTTTCACGAAATGAGATTTTGAGAAACGTCTTTCATAAGCGCTACAATAACACTCTGACCTCTGAAAATATTCATTGCATTCATCATCACTACCGGTTTGTAGTGTCGGCTTGCTGCGCCTTTCCCCTCCTATGGACTGGATAAGTGCGCCTTTTTGCTCCAGTTGAGTTCCCTCTTCCGAACCCTGTTGAGTTCCTCCTCACCCCGTCGGTGTTGGATGTGGCGGAGCGTCCGATACTAGACCTATCACTTGTATGCGTGTGTAACTTGTGTTAGGTGGGGTCCATATGTTGTGATCCCGACGGTGATCCCATATGTGTATTCTTCCACGGTTTGACTCCCTGCGGCAAGCCCGTGTCTTCCCTTGGCAGAGCCTGCTCTGCCGTCACTGACCAGTTGCGTCTCCCCCTGTTATTGTCTGGAGCCACCTCAGTGACATGCCATATGTTGTACTCCCCGCTAAGTCGCTCAGTCCATATGTGTTTCTCCACATGTTACCTCCTTCCGGCAGGATGTGGCTTCCGCAGCGTAGACCTTCCAACGAAAGGTACGCTTTCCCAGTGGTCCTGTGGAACTGTGGTCCTGTAGTGACTTTCCTGGCCTAAGCCCTGTCATATTCGTAAGTGCGGAAGATCTGGAGGCTTTTGTCTAGGCACTGGAAGGTGGCAGCACTAGTGGCATCTTAGTAGGGATCCCAATCAGTCGACTACGTCGCATGTGCCCGACTGAAAGGGAACGTCTCGTTTACGTATCTATCCCTCGTTCCCTGAAGGAGGGAACGGAGAAGTAGTCCCCTAGCCACTATTGCTGTACCACCGCTGACTGGGTTCCACTCAGCTCCTCAGCGAATACAACTGGTGCGTGCATCCACTTCCGTATTTATACCTCGTTTTTTCAATACTCGAAGATGACAGGCTCCCTAGCGTGATCCCAATCAGTCGACACGCCGACTACAACTCCGTTCCCTCCTTCAGGGAATGAGGGTTACATACGTAACTGAGACGATTCAACTCTTCTGTGATAAACACAAAGTGAGAGATTTTTAATAATGTACTGCTCATTCACAGAGTTTAATAAAGATTGCAGTTACTAAACTTCAAAAAGGACACAAACGTACTATAAAATATCCTAAAGGTTAGAAAAAGATACAAATGTGCTGGTATTCTCTGAAAATCTTGATATCTGTTCCTTCTGTCCATGCTATTAGAGTTAATTAAATAATTAACAGTACCTGTTTCTGAATGAATCATTCATTTTCAGTGATCAACATTTCATTGAAAAGGCCAGACACAAAATTAAATGATTAAAGGCAAAGTTCATGTAAAAATTAAAATTCTGTCATCATTTACAGTACTCGCATCTCATTTCAATATGATATACTCATATCGTTCCAAACCTACAAGTCTACAAATCATCTTCGAAACACAAATAAAGATATTTTTACTATTCAATCATAATTTTTGTCCATCCACTCCATGCAATCAAAAAATTTCAAGCATCAAAAAGTATAAAAAAAACTTAAATGATGCATATGAATTTAGCAGTACAATGCAAATCTTCTGAAGAGACATGATACACAGATTCAATTTCGGCTTATATTGATCAATGCACACATGGTAAACTGAAGATCAACCATATTGACGTGCAAGAACAAACTTCATTTGGTCTCATATGTCAAGCAAGTATGGTTGAGCTTCTGTGTGTACCATATTTGATGTGCTCTATGTATGTGCATTCAACAATGTTGAACAAAAAAATGATGACAGAATTTGTATTGTTGTGTAAACTAACTCAAATGATTATGTCTCCAAAAGGTAACAGGGTTTCTAGTTTTACAGTATAATTTGACATGGTGACAAGGTCATTTTTTGAAAGCTTAGGCTATTTAATTGTAATGCTTTCCAAATATATATATATATATATATATATATATATACTTTTCAATTACCAATTGTTTACTTTCCAATAATGGCTCCCTAAGATCATTTGATACTGACAAACATTAAAAGATAAAGTGATAAAAAGAAGAGATTTACGTGCTTGTCCTTGAAGTGCTCTTTTAAAAAGAATGCTGGTGTCAGTCTGTTTTCATCAAAATGTACATGCTTGTATATCAAGGAGAAATTTCTCATGAAGAAGAAAAAGGAAAAAAAATTAAAAATTAAAACAACATACTGGATTTTGTTGATGCATTTAGACAATGTCCACATTAACACAGTATAAGCTGTCATCCCTTTTTTTACATACATGACTGACACACATGGCACTCGTTCTGTAGAATATAATTTTTTCCAACCGTATGCGTATGTCATTGCAGAGATATAACCGATTTTGACATATGACAAAAAGATGGCTTTCATCTATGGTCCAGAGTGTGTCTCATGACCACATGAAAGACATCACACATAGACACGCACTCTCTGTGAGAACTAATCCTATTTTCAGCACATGAATCCATGTGTGCTGAGACATGAAGGACACAGGATCAGTCCTCTTCAGCTGTTAGTGCTGCCCATGTGATCAGACAGAGCGTTGCCATGGGGCGCCAACAACAATCACACAAATCACTACAGTCAGAAAGAATGAGATTGATGGAAGGACAGATATACTGTGGTTAGTTAAGACATGCCTTCTCATGGACACTCAACTAATGCCAAGCTCATTGTCAACACACTAGAGGATTTGATGGAGCAAAAGACGAGGAGCTATCTATTAGCCTTTGCATTCATATCAAGTTACGGCTGTTCCGTAGATGGTGCAGAACTCTGGAAATACAAACCTGCCATCTTTACCACAGAAACGTGCAAAGTCTCAAACCGTTCGTTAGTAACTGGTTTGGGAAAATGTAAAATAATAAAGTTTAGTTCCATTAATAATTCTCACATATGATGCCACAATACCACTATAATCTACAGCATGAAACATACAGCACCACCAATAAAGTCTGATTACAAACTAAATGACTTTTGTGAGTTATTTTTCTCGACTCAGAAACATACAGTGCAATTAGTGTAGTTGAATGAACTCTTAAATGAATGACTCTTATGAGCCGGTTCTTTTTAGTCAATCAAAAGCATGCAAAGCAACCAGTGTAGTCTGAATCTAAAGAGCTGATTATTTTTAGTGATTCAAACACGTGTATCTTACATCAAACTGTGATGTTTAGATCAGTGTAGCCTAGTTGTTGAATAGTTGTTTATATGATGTGTAGTTAAGTATTAATTTTTATTATTTCATAAAAAATACTTTATAAAAAATTACTACAATGATTTTTGTTTATTTAATGTTATTGTTTAATAGTTAAGACTGTCTATAAAAAGATATTAAAAAGTGTAAACACACTTTTGTGTGCAATAATTGTTGATTATTATGATCATTGTGCAATGCAGTTGCATTGCATTTATTTAGATTTATGCATTTGGCAGACGCTTTTATCCAAAGCAACTTACATTGTATTCAATTTACACATTTTACATTTTGTCAGTTCTTGCTTTCCCTGGGAATTGAACCCATGACCTTGGCGTTGCTAGCGCCAACGCTCTACTGTTTGAGCTACAGGAAAGCCTTTTATTTTAAAATTTATAACAAAATTTTATTTTATTTCTAAAACAGCTAAAATAATTTTGGGGTAAAGCCTTTAATGCATTATAAAGGTATTCATAATGTACATCATAATGTATTATTTATTTTTCATAAATATCTGTAACCAAAGTTAAAATGCATTATAATATTCACAGATTCCGTGTTACATCTGAAACTGGTTGTTTGTTGTTTTAATGCATTATACTTTCTAAAGGTGTATTATAATATAATGTATTGTGGCTACAATAATTCATGAGACCATACAATGCATTATAAATTGCATTACAATACTTTTATAATGCATTATACATAAAGGCTTTAAGTAAAGTGTTACCGAATTTTTTATAGAAATGTTAAGGAACCAGAGTCATACATTTTAAAGTTAGTTCTTGTTTTTAAGAGTCATCCAAACAAGGATCACTGACAAAAAAATAAATAAAAAATCTTTACTGAAATTACATATCTCCAGTTTAAAAAGCAAAAGTTTCCAAGCAAAATCATTTAAGTCAGAATACTGTACACAGCTATATTTAAAATGCTGTCAATAGAGAAAGATGCTTTTTGCCCTTAGAACAGTGAAGTTACAACATCTACCAGCAGGGGCTTACAGGCTATGCAAGCCGCCCAAACCTGGACTCTTGTCAAGGGACATTTAAAAAAGGAAAAGAGGGCAAAGGAACAGCAAGCAGAGGAGATGAAGACAATTAGCCTAATGTCTCTCTAACTAGCTTAATGATGCAGCCTTAAACACGCAACTGGAGCAGATGTGCCTCAAATTGCAACTCTGCAGCAAGTGGTGTGTGAATGTGCACATGTGCAAGTGTTGGCATGTGTCACCTTTGGACCCCAACTGTGGTTGTTTCAGATTGATGTTTGAAAGTAGAGTCCAAATTGGCCAACTACGCCAAACTAGAGGATTCAGTGCATAATCCTCTAAGGACTGATCAAATTAACTCCTCAAAGTCTCATCTGATAAGAAGCTGGGCTAGCACTGTGTGTGTGTGTGTGTGTGTGTGTGTGTGTGTGTGTGTGTGTGTGTGTGTGTGTGTGTGTGTG
Source organism: Abramis brama (assembly GCF_963993115.1). Classification (NCBI taxonomy): domain Eukaryota; kingdom Metazoa; phylum Chordata; class Actinopteri; order Cypriniformes; family Leuciscidae; genus Abramis; species Abramis brama. The sequence continues at coordinate 13,282,323 of NC_139980.1, forward strand.
TGTGTGTGTGTGTGTGTGTGTGTGTGTGTGTGTGTGTGTGTGTGTGTGTGTGTGTGTGTGTGTGTGTGTGTGTGTGTGTGTGTGGTTAGTGTCTGTCCTGTCCTAGGTGTCACAAAGTGATAGTGCAGAGTGGTAGCATTCCCACAGGATTTTAAATCCTGTTCATGGTCTTGGTGCAGAACTGAGCTCTTACTCAGTCTCTCACAAACTCTCTCACACACACACACACACACACACACACACACACACACACACACTCTCTCTCTCTCTCTCTCTCTCTCTCTCTCTCTCTCACACACACACACACACACACACACACACACACACACACACACACAAAGAATAATCTCAAGTCATGAACAAAAACATATTTGCAAAACTCCTGTAATACTATCGCAATAGAAGTCAAATACGCAGAAAACTTTCCCCAGAAGCGTATGCACATTTGACTACCCACGCACCCACCACACGCTGAGGCTGTTTTCTTCTAGAATATTTGTTGCATCGTTCCTTGATGCTCTTCTCACCTCTATTTTACAGCACTGGGAGAAACACCCAGAGCGAAACAACTTGATACACTGAAGCAGACACAACCTCCCCAAGTTAATCTTCTCCTATCTACCATGTACTTATCTGAGGGAAAAAAAAAACAGAGGCCCAATACATCTCAGAGGAGTTTTTATCAAGAGGATGTATACAGAAAGGCAAAGCTGTGATAATAACAATGGTAGTTTGCTTTGAGATAGATCCTGCCATGTGATTGTTTACTCAGATTCACTGATGTAACCAAGTAATCAAGTAGGAGAGATGGTTGTGGGCCATAATTTACAGTTAGGGTTTGGAACAAAGAACCTTTTCTAAATAAGTTTTTTTTTTATATTTAAAAAAATATATGAATGATGTTCAGTTCTGTTAATCATCGTCACATGTGCATTCTTCTGTAAACATTCTTCTTCCGTAAACATACAGTGCAATAGTGCAGTCCAATTCCCAAATGAATGACTCGTTCTTTTTAGTGAATCAAACACACACACACACACACAAAAAATGCTGAGATTCAAATCAATTTAGATACTGATGGATTGTTCAAATGACAGTTTGTAATTAAATATACATTTTGTCAGTATTACTTTACAAAAATAAATTATTTTATGGCATTTTGTTGCTAGTTAAGGCCTAGTATTGTATTACATTTGTACCACCTCTGAATTAACTGTGAAAAGTCATTAAAAATCTTTACATAAATTGTTTTAAGTGTATTATTTTTCAAAAGAATTGCGTTTCTTTCATCCAAATTATAATTTTTTTTTTTCCTTGAAAACACTCGAAACCAATAAAGGAACCATTAATGAACCAAAAGCATTTACAGAAATAGGATGCGGAAGAGTTAAATTTTTATAATTCTCATCACCATTTAGACTTGGGGACTCACTACTTGTCCTCAGTACTTTTGCTGACTGATTCTGTCCCCACATTTTTATGAAATTTTGGTTTGATAAAATAAATGTTTAGCTTATTTTTAAAGCGAAAATTAAACCAATTAACCACATTTCAACCTTTTAGTTGCTAATTTGTATATTTATCCACTAATTTATCCACAAAATTAGACAGCGGCCCACTTAAATTGTTCAGCAGAAACAATTTCTCCCTCAAAATCACTGTGTAATAGTTGTACTGTATGTTGAAAAATACTGTAACCCACTATTAAAATAGTTGTTTAAACGATTTTTGGACATTTCCAACCAGTTTACATTTGAGAGTTAACTTGGAAACAAACAAATACTCTAAAATGTATTGATCAAAACAGTAAAAGGGTTGTGTTAATTTATTTGAGAATACCATAGCTAAGTGCTATCCCCTGCCCATGGGATATGATGGGACTTTCATGTTATCATGACATGACTTTCCGATATCACCACTGTACCATAGTACCGCATAGAGTACTTCTTATGGGATGGCAACCAGACTGGGTTCCATCATTTCTTGGAGAGGAAGAGGGTGTGAGAGAAAAAGTGGGATCAGCGAGCGAATGAATGTGTTGATTATGGTAGTATATAATGGTAATAATCATCACACTTCAGTGCTGGAATGGATTCACAGGCTTGAGACTCAAATGAGATAACTAGGAGAGTCAAGGGCTTAGAGATCACAGCTGGGAGCTAGCGGAGCACATTAGCAGGCAAATGTACAGGAACTAACAAACTGACATGTTCACAATCTGTAACACTGAGATAGTTCCTGTGCAAAGATTAGAAAAAGAAAAAGAGAAAGATACACTTAAAGATAATGAGAGAGTGTATTGTGAAAAGAAACCCAAATATAGAAGATGCATTCATATGAGTACATCCACTATATTTTATTTGAGTACAGAAGGCTCAAAGATAGTGGGACACAGTGAGGGATTCACAGAGAATAAATTGCCCTGCTGATTGTTGTTTATTTGCACATGCTATCTACGTTGTTTCCATTTACAAAAAGAATCAGGCAATGTCATACCTAAATTATTATTAAATTAGTGCTGAAAGAAATTGAGCAATTTACCAGGTTAAGTGCTATGCTGTAAAAAACGAAAAACAGACAAAAACTATATTGTTAGATTATAAATAATTATGGCAGAAATTCACAGTTAAAACGGCAACAGTGTTTAAGGTATTATGGGATGGCAAAACAAGACTGTGTAAAAACACATATTCATGCAGAGACTTCAAGTAATGTTTAATTTGGATTAATTCTGTTAATTTTAATAATAATTTACTAGAGAAGTACTAGTAAGTACTGGTAATTCATACTTTTCAATTGCAAAACCCTTAAATTTGACTGTATTTTATTGTAAAATGACAATGCAATGTGAAATCATTTAAAAGTGTTCACTGTAGTGGGGTAACTTACAGCTTACAAATTTTTTACTTCCATATTTTTTTCCATAAAACATTACGGTGTAGGTTATGGATGATGCATCAGACTAACATGATCAAGCATATTCAACTGTAACCGTATGACTGCACCACTGCGATAAATCGACTCTTTACAATGCAGCAACTACACTGCGAGTAGTGTAGATTTATATGCGCGTTATAATGCTCATCATTTGATGATTTACTGCAGCCATTGAAACTGCATCCTAACATCTCTTTTAAATTAAATTCTTACTCTACAGGCAGTAATTGCACAAAGTTAATTGCACAAGGCAAATAGCACAGCGTTTAAGTGCATTTATCTATAATAAGCCCCATTTCCATAGAACATGCATGTTTGCGCTTAAAAGATGATCAATTCTTCATTTAAATAGCGCTATTCTTGCACATTTAGCAGCTGATTACACTGTTTTGCGGTTGGTTAGTGAATAAGATGCAGGAGTTTGCGCTAAAATACAGTATGCCACAACTGTTTAATGAATCCACCCAAGTGTGTTCAAATGTAATGGAACTGCTCCCATAAGCAATGTATTTTTCAGCAAAGAACACAAGGGTGTTGGAGGCACACTAATAAGCAGTTCATCTAATGAGGGTTTCTGAGACGGCGACCCACTGCAGAAAACATTAAGAGAGATATGAGCAATTTGAGCATATCAGCTAAATTGAGGAAACAATGGTGAAATCCAGACCCGAAATGATGTAACTGTGCCTTTGGAGAGTTACAATGTTCTGACAGGAGTTTCATTATAGATTTTATTCTGAGGATTTATCCTCCAGTCTTACAACAATGATAGGGTGATATACATCACTTATGATAGGTGACCAGAGGGCAAGAAGCCGTCTAGCTTTATGACAGCTAATGCTGTACTACTCCAACTGCAGCCTAACTGAAACTCGTCGAAGCCTAGTAAACTGGTCAACCATAAGCGTTCTCGAACTCCCCATTGCAAAGTACATCAAAAACATGGCACAAAAGATGGTAAGCAATCAAATTGAAAGGGCTGCGCTCCTCATTTAAAGTCAGAAATGCCCTTGTTCTAGCTTGCTCACATCTAGCGCTTTCAAACAGAATAAAAAGACCTCCACCATACGAACTGCCTGCAAGAACTTCTGTTCAAAGTTTCAACATCAAAAAGAGCTCCAAAACTGGCTGAAGTGCGGGTGATTGGAAGATGAAGCGCAGTCCATGTCAATATTGCGTTTATAATTTAGATGTTTCTCCTGTGTCTTCCAGCTAGCATGGAAAGTGTTCAAAGTTTTATACGGGTTTAGAACATCTCTCACTGTTATATCTAGCATTTTGAGTAGAGACATTGGAAGTGTGAAATATACAACCATGGCTCAATGGAAAAATGTGCCATTTCTGCAAAATTACATTACGTTGCTTCTTGCATGTTTCACGACACTTTCGAAGTGAAATGTCCAGTGAGTGGTGCTAAAATTGCATTCAGTTTTATAGAAATTACATGAATGTGAAATTGGAAACATGCATCGTGGTTTGGAAATGAAATGTTAAGTTAGTGGGGCTAAAAGGTTAACCGATTTTGAAAATAATGGACCAACTCCCGATAGTGTTAACAATGTCATTTTAGCTTGTTTCCACAAGTCTTTGAGCTCTTTTATTGACAGGTGAGCTACCAAACAAGTTTACCTTGCCAGAAAAGTCATACATACAGTATGCAGCTGAATGTGTGATGCAAACATAAAAAAAAAAAAAAAAGTATTACTTTAAATATCATGCACTATAGTAAAAATGTTTTCAGGTCATAACAGTATTGTGCAAGAAAATAAGTCTTTATCAATTGATAATCTGCCCTGTAATCATAACGTGACAATGAATAAAAGTTGCTGGTATTTTACTACCTCCATTTCAGCTGGAAACTACAGTGAATTTAATGTATAGTATAAGTTTTTGGTGTTTTGCAAATTGCAATACTGTAGGCAGAGGCACATTTTTCTAACGAGCTAGTTCTTTTCGCTAATGCTACATATTAAAGCTAAAGCTAACTCGAACAGCTTGCCAATTTTCCTTAAAAGCCTGCTGTGTTGTGGCTTGTTTATTCAAGAGGATTATGAGCAATTTTGGGATGAAATTATATTTATTCATCTGTGTGTGACCGATTGTGTGATTGTGCTAGTCAGGTATTGTGCTCATATGAGTGTATGTTTGGTGCACGGTGCCCATTAGTTAGATGCAAAGGCCTGGTTATTAGCGCTCATCCCATGATGATTTCAGTTTCCTGCAGCTTTATTCCCCTTCACTGGCTAAATAAATGCTAAAGCTAAAATCTCTCAATAACACTAGCACAGTCGTAGTAGTGTCTGCTCACAGGCAACTGTGTTCAATTAGCCTCTCGCAAGGGTTTCTCTTATGGAAGCTAATGACATGCAAAGCTGCTCTCTTAAAAGTTTTCCCCTGATTAGGGAATGCACAGCAAATGCTTCTTTAATTAGTTTTTGTGGCAGCAATCAATGCTCTCTCCAGTGGTCGAGAAGCTAATGCAAGAGTGCTTGTCTGAGGTTAGCATTCCCTGATGCATATTTTCAATTGTTTTTATAACTCTTCTCGCGTGTAGTGAGGGGTTACGCAGTCATACACACACAGATCAGCACACACTGCTTTCTCACAATCTTATTTGTTCTCTGAAAAGGTTAGCGCCTTCCGCTAGAACCAATTACTCGCAAACGCTGCTGTTAACAGAGGCAATCATTAAAACATAACCTTCTGCATGCCAACATTTTTATACATTACAGGCTGTTTTCAAATGATGGATCCAATCGTACTGCAATTTTTTATTTATTTTTTTAGATTGTGGTGTTTCAGAAATAAAACAATCCAGGCAGTATGCTATACCCTCTTTTGGGAGCTCAGTATTTACAATCTGAAAGGAACTAAGATGAAAGCAAGCATTGGCCAAGCTTTCCTCAGGCCAGAATAGCAAATGTGGAAGGATCTGAATGCCTCCGGAGCACATGCGCTTTCAGGACAGCAGTTTGCGTGACAAAGGTCAAACCCATCTCATTAGAATAACAGTTTGCGCTGTGGGGCAAGACAGGAACTTTCAAAACGCTTTTTTAATAATGAGATACATGCAGTCCCATTGGTGATACTTTTATCTTTAACTCCGCTGATTAGAGAACCGGCACACTGACCATGGTTTGAAAACACAAGGCGAGAGAGCCCATGGTCCTGTTGACCTGGGAGGGGGTCAAGCAAAACGAGCACATGCACTACAGGACTATTAGGACACGATTCGTTTTCTAAAAGATGTTATATTTATTGACAATGGACATTTGTGATTTCATTTGATGAATCAGGCTGGAAGGGGATCTCCGTAGTTTGGCATTTATTCAATTTTCTAAACATTGTCAAACTTTTCGTCATATTAGATCACATTAAAGTTGGCAGGAAATGAAAGTTGCAATTTTCATTTCTTCTCTATTGTGACATATTCTTAGTTAAATGAATTGGCCTGAAACTGCAAACTTTTGAAAACAGGTTTCAAAGTGTTTCAAAGTCTCTGTGTAAACTACAAAAACGCGAATTTGTGAAAATGGTGACATTATGCATATGTGTATTATGTGTTCAGTCTATAGGTGCGTAGTGTTTCTTTACAAAGTGACATCGCCAACTACTGGCCTGGCATGATAATATTAGTCATTTCCATGGATCCATGTGATCTTTTTGACAACGTTGACAATGTAACCCTTACTATTGATTTTAAACTAATATTATAAAATCAGGAATTATTATGTGGGTGAAAAATATGCTAATCTAAACAAATAAGTGAAATAAGTTAAGCTTTACAATGTTTATTTTGTAAAAAAAAAACCTTTATTTTTTGCCATAATGTCTTCAGACCAAACAAATTGGCCCATAATAAAGTATACAGAAAATGAATATTAATAAAAATGAATAGTAATAAAATAATAATGGATACAATTTTTTTTTGTAATTTCTTTAAAAGAATGCAATAGAAAATATCATTTGAAATGTTTTTTTCAGAAAAATGAAAGGAAAAAAAGTGGGCATGTATGAATACACTATACTACTGGACAATGTTAAATCCAAAGGTCCAAATGAGCCTTTAGTTGAAGAAACACCATATACATATGGCTGAAATAGTAAGAGTATATGCTACTATGCTTCTGAATTCATTTTTTATTAACAGGAGTGTTTGTTGTCTGTAAGTTGGTGCTTTGAAAGGTCAAGTACTTTGGATGCATACATCATGAAAACAATTGAAAGAATTTATTTGCAATATAATTATAGTATTATGAATATAATTATGCAAAGGATTTAAGATTTCTTAGAGGAACCCCTGAGTCGAAAAACACTCTGTAATTAGCTCTGTAATTTTTTTTTTACCACGGCTGTGTAAGAATAGCTCTGACATTAACCCTACGTTTGTGAAATGCATATTTACCTGACCTCCTCAGGGAAAACTAGTCTCATCCAAATATGGCTTAGGTGTGACAAACACTTCCACACCATTGTTGTGTGCTTTAAGCACTTTAGATGCACAAACTCACCCACATGCTCACATGAGAGCACATATTGACATCCACTTAGTCTCTCCAATAACTCATCAGGATATCAAGCAAATGAGTGAAACTTTTCTCCCCACTGTGTGATTTTGTGTGTGCGGTGCGTCAGATGGTAGCAGAATGTACGTGATTCCTGGACTGGATCCAGATGGCTGCTGGGTCAGGGAGGATACTCTCCAGATGGTCAGGTAAGACAACACACACACAAGTTGCAAACTGCAAAAATGCGAGGAACAAAACAAGTAGGCCTAAAAGTGGCTAATTTTCAGGAATTAGGACATTTTAGAAGTATCAAACATCAGGCAATTAGACAGAAGCGAGTTTTTGAGTAGCATATTGTGACGTTAATGCACAGACGCACCATTAAACCTATCATCCGTGTCTAGCCCCCGGCTCCTGTTGTGCTCTTCAGACATACTGTCTCCCAGCAGGAGATCCTCTGCAGCATTCTCCCCACAGCCAGATCTCCCATAATCACACTCCGAGCTCTAACCCCTCAACACTCCAGCAAATGGTGTTTCAAATTACCACAAAACAATACATCAGCTTATGTAATGATTTAGCTTAGAGTCAAAACGGCAACTCAAACCTATAGTGACTACACTGTTTACGGACCGGAGTGGGTATTCTAGCTCTCTTTCAAAACAGCTTTACAAGGAACAGCCTTCTAAGACAGCATCTTAAAGGGGTCATCGGATGCAAAATTCACTTTTATATGGTGTTTGCATATAAATGTGTCTTTGCAGTGTGTGGACACAACCACCATACAATGAAAAAAGCCTAAACACTCTCAAAAATCAAGCCGTTTGGATTTTCTAAGCAATATGATGTCATTTTGCTCATGCTCCGCCCACGACCACTGACGGACTGTCCCGTATTAGCATATTTCCACCCTCAGCCATTTGTATACTGTCTGCCAAGGCAGGTTGCCAAGCCAGCACTTTACGTGTCTTGTGTCGATACCCCCCATGGAAGAGAGGGCTGGAGTGAGCAGTTGCTCATCATCATTTAAAGAGACATGAACCGAAACGGGTCGCTGTGAACAGAGCTGTTTTTGAGGAGGTAAAAGGGTGTTGTTTTACACAACCATTGTTTGTGGTGGGGTAAATTAAACGCAATATGCGTTCGCTTTACAATCGTGTTACATTGTGGTATATGGAGCTGCCTGAAGTGTACATATGAAGTAGACTCGCTCCCTCGGTCAAAATCGAGGAAGCGAGGGTCTGTCCATGTAAACTTCCCTCGTCCACTTCACGAAGTGGAACGCACTTCAATATGGCGGCAGGGATTCCCCCGTAGTTCACAGTCGCAAGTGCGTGTCTAAAAGTGGACTGGAATGCAGCCTATAAGGATCCTTCACAGCCTTACCTACCCCAGAATTCATTGCACGCTGGAGACGAAATTGCCAGATTACACTTTTAAATGCAAGTATTGGGTTTCAATTTAATCGAATAATCTAATGTATCTAATGATTAAAATGAAAAATAAAAATAAAAATAAATGAAAGCTTTAGCGTAAGTTCTGCCAGGAACACTCAATCGTTACGTCACTTATTAACTTCACATCTAACCAATCATGTGCTAATACTTGCAGTATAAAAGATGCTGACGCAAACATTTACCTCCATCCTCCATCCAATGGTTCTTTCCTCTCCATCCTCCCCACCACCACCAGGATGGTCCCTTCCTCTCCATCCTCCCCACTACCAGCAGGATGGTCCCTTCCCATACCTCCCAGGGGGTTGGCTGCGCCCCTGACTTCGTCTTCAGGCAGGAAATGCAGATTCCGCTACCCTCGGATTGCGCGCTACGGACGGGACCTACGCCAAAGAACTTTATAAATATTTGCTTGCTGGGCTGTTAATAATATGCTTTTGTTACATCATTTTATCTCCCGAGTCTTTCTGGTAGAAATACAATAAAGGTTCAAATGTTGACTTTTATGTTACAAGTATGTGATTTTACATAAGCTAGTTTATACACTAGACTAGACAATAAACTTGGCAACACCGATGCTAGGCTGCATTAGAAGGATCCTTTGACTTGGGACAGCCTTCGTTGCACCGCTGTGATGCAATCGGCCTTCAAACGATGCAGCCCCTGAATTGGCACACAGCTACTAATTAACACAAGGACCCACAGTTAACGATCTGTCTCTCACAAACTGCAGGACTCCTGTCAGTATTGAGAATCGAACCCATAACCTTCGGGTTACAAGTCTGACTCTCTAACCATTAGGCCATGACTGACCCTAAAAGTGTCATACAGCCAGTCTTTGTTCCTTCACAAGCCGCTTGTGCTCTTTGTGCAACTAAATCTGCCATACATTTTTTTTTTTTATTGGAACTAATGTTAGGAGCTTTCCTGTAGCTCAAACAGTAGAGCGTTGGCGCTTGCAACACTAAGGTCATGGGTTCGATTCCCAGGGAAAGCAAGAACTGATAAGAATGTAAATGTGTACCTTGAAATACAATGTAAGTTGCTTTGGATTAAAGCGTCTGCCAAATCCATAAATGTAAATGTAGGAGTTTCACTATTTTATCTTTTCATTATCTTGAGATAATCATTGAGCTGTCAGCCGCATCATCGCAGAAATAAAAACCATTCCAAATATAGAATCACCCAATCACTTGCAGTGTATCGCAGACGCGGCTAGTTAGGACAAAGGATGTAAATATGAACATCCTTTTTGTCCAATTCTTGTGAAAATACCCAAGGCCGCATAAAGAACATAGACAAACCATATATTGTCACAATCTTGTTTTGACTGGATTCATACTATATCTGTCAATGCGGTTCTTACCATTTTCTGTTATGCAGTACTAATAAAAACATGCAATATTTCCCTGCCAATTTGCATATAAGCCCCCCAATTTTTTAGAGCCCCACCCAAATGCCCCTAATTTTGTTTTGGTTGGTGATGTATGAACTTGTGTGAGAGCGGGGACTGTTGGTGCAGCAGTGGAAGGCAAGAGAGTGATGCTAAAGCTAGTGGTGCAGAGAAGTGAAGGTATGCTCCATAATGCATGGTCCACCAACCACCCTCTGGGATTTGCTGCAAGATGGAGTCCAACTTCATTGTCTTCTAACTCAAATCCCAGTTTTCCAAAGCCCACAATCAAGAGGAGAGAAAAAACCCCAGGGGCAATGAGAGAACAGAGATGGATAGTGTGAATGAAATAGAAAAGAGAAGGGAGCGGGAGACAGACAATGAAACATGGAGAAAGCAAATTCTATTAGCCTACGTTAATTAAAAGAGTTATTAGATAGTTGCACTGCTCTGTATTGAAGTATTAAATATTCAATGTCCTGCCGTGTATCTGGCTTGCTTCATTTTTTGGTCCTTTCTGTTTTCATTGTCTGTGACAAGCTGCAGGGTGTGACTGAATGTGTCCATGTCTAGAGAGTGTTTCTGACCTGAAACTGATTTGCTGTAGCAAGAGGCTTTTATGGAAGACAGTGGAATGAAAGTAAGAAATACACTGTGTATAAACCCGCACATAGGCACACAAATCCAGACAAACAGAAAACTGTAACAGTGATTGTAATGTAATGTGGGAACATTACGAACCTCCTCCCCCGTACCTCAGTGGAATAAAGCTATGGATAACATGACTAGAGGCTATACTCTAATAGAGAAAGAGAGAGAGATATTACAGCCAGGCTTTACTGGGCGGCATTGTACCTTGAAATGGGGGATGAAGAAAAAGGAAAATGGTGCTGCATGAGATTTTCATAAAGCCATGCATTTTCATTAACTGTTCAAAGAGGCATTTAGCAGTTCAAAAAAGGCCATTTAGGTTCTTCTTTAGGATCTGACTCAACGTGAATTGCAGTAAAAAAAAACAAAAAAAAAAAACAATGCAATGCAATGAGAAAAAATGTAGGGTGGGATGGTGGATGCTACTTTGAAGGAATGAAAGACATTTTAGAGGAAAAAAAATATTACTATATTCCTTGAAGTTCACTTTGTTGGAAAAAAATTCAAAAATATTAATTTAATAAAACATGATCATATTCCACTTTGTCTTTGATCCTCTGGCTGAAATGTTCCTTTTTGGGCTACTTGCCTTTTAAAGATGTAATCACAATGTAACAGAAGTAGCAACGTATCTTTTCTTCCTTATTGACGTACATCCGAGTTAAATGAATTATTGAAAAAAAAGAGAGAAAAGGACTTGGTTATATCCATTGGTTGTTAGAGGTAGATCTGAATGCAAGCTTAAAGGAATAGTTCACTTTCAAATGAAAATTAGCCCATGATTTACTCCCCCTCAAGCCATCCTAGGTGTATATGACTTTCTTCTTTCAGACAAATACAATCAGAGTTTGTAACGCAGTATGTTGTGGGAAGAAGGAGGTGGGAACCGGCAAACATTTAAAGATTTTAATAACGTAAAATAACAAAACGAAAGTAAAGACGGCAGTCCCTCACGGACGACTGCTGCCACGCATAATAAAACAAAACATCAAATAAAACAGTCCAGGCCTGGTCCTCTCTCGATCTTCACTGTCGTTGCTCCTTTTATGCTTCCGCTCCTCCGTGAGAGATATGAGGCCGTTGCGTCACACAGGTGTCGCTCATCACGGCCCTCAGCCTCGTCCTGCTAGCCACAGAGTTATATTAATAAACACCCTGATGCTTCCGAGCTTTATAATGGTAGTGGATTGCCACCATCAGATTTAAACTCAAAAAAGTGCATCCATCCAACATAAATGAACTCCACACGGCTCCAGGGGTTTATAAAGGCCTTCTGAAGCAAAGCGATGAGTTAGTTACAAAGTAAAAATCTAGCTTCCAGCCAAACAGCCAGTGTACTTGCGGATAACACGCAACTTGCGCAACTTATGACATCGGAAGTAGCATAGTGCGTCATGGCGTAGAGTAAATATCAGCAGTACTTCGCATTACTCGCATAAGTTACGCTTAGACTTAATTCGAATCCGTACGTTCGTTTGGCCGGAAACGAGTTTTTTTACTTTATAAAGTTTTTCTTACACAAACTCATTGTTTTGTGTGAGAAGGCCTTTATAAACCCTCCAGAGCCGTGTGGAGTTCGTTTATGATGGATGGATGCACTTTTTTGAGTTTCAATCTGATGGTTGCAATGGTTGCAATCCACTGCCATTATAAAGCTCGGAAGTGTCAGGGTGTTTGTTAATATAACACTGATTGTATTCGTCAGAAAGAAGAAAGTCATATACTTGAGGGTGAGTAAATCATGTAAAACATTCAGTTTAAAGTCAACTACTCCTTTAAGGGTCAACTGTTAGAAAGAGGCCGGGTTTAAGAAAACTAAATGATGGAGAAGACATTTCACCAAAAGATCGAATTTGAAAAAAAAATGAAAAGAAAACAGAAACGAAACATAGATTAATCATTCACAATAAGATCAATAGGATGTATGTAGAAAATTGATTTTGAATGAACTTTCATTTCTTTCATATCTAAATACTGTACAAACACTGTAATGATGGCTAACATCTTTGCATGGGAAATTACCAATGACCCCTCAATTATGCACATGCAACGGAACCAAATCGGAATTCCAAATATATATATTTATAATTTACATAGTTTCTATGTCTACAAAGCCACCAACAGTGAAAATAATCCATACTAACACTATAGCTACAAACATGAGGGATTTATACATCTGTCTCTACATGTTTAGTCTGTCCCCTTCTCACAGAATAGAACTGTTATGCATATATAAAACAAATATTCTGTATCAGTTTATGCATTTATTTGACAAGCAGCCATGCAGCACGAATCATTGCAACAATTATGTTTAGACGAAAACAGGACACAAATACTGAGGAAGAATTTTTAATTTTTTTTGCAATGTATGCAACATTTAATGTCATGACAGAAAGCATTTAAGACTTTCTGCTCTGATTTAAGCCCTTATTTGTGCAAGTTGTGATTTTTAAGGCCTTAATTTGTCTAAGGATGAATTTTAACTTTTTAAGGCCCCCTGAAAACCTGATAAATGTCTTTACTGTCACTTTTGGTCAGTTTAATATGTCCAAAACTTTTGAAAGGCAGCGTCCATGTTAAAATATCATAGAATATTAGATTTTTCAGTGCATAACTTGATTAAAGATTACAAACAATTTTGACATGCACTGATAAATCATCCACAATAAAACTAGGAATGTGCATTAAGAAAGCAAATAGTGTTGGCCTACTGCTTTTAAGATTATACTCTGTTGTAATACAGTGAGGGACAACACACAAGAGAGGAAGAAAACAACAAAGGAACAGAGAGAAAGACGTGTCATGGGTAATGAAAAGAGACCATCTCTAAGCTAAAGAGGAGAAACGAGAGGAAAAGGCACCAGCGCACATTCAGCGTCTCTGGCTGAATTATTCAAACACAAACAAAGAAGCATTTTGAAATATGTAGAACCACAAACATGCTCTTCAAAACACGGTCTTCACCTCGGCTAGAATAATAGCATCTGGGAATCTTTCTTGTCCGAAAGCAAAATCTTGCTTTAGAGGCGTTAAGCGGTATTCATGCTTTTGTACCACGGAATATCCCTTTATAAAAGTCCATTATTCTCCAGGAGTATTCACAGACACAAGGCCTTTATTTCCGCCTGTTAGTTTGATGTAGGTCTGCTTTCTTTCCTTTCGCTTGCCTTAGGTCTGCTTAATGTAATGCTCCCATTGCTGGATTATATCATTATGAGCAGTAAGCCACATTTCCCGACCTAGTAGTTTGCTGTAACATGCACACCCCATTAAATTATTCAGCTGTTCATACACACATTTATGCATGATGTGGTTAGCCAGGGTAAAATTTTACTGCTCAGAAGTTGCTTTTTAATAGCTCAGTAGACTTATGCAGTATTTGGTTTCTCAAATGCAGTATTTTGGTTTCTCAATTTCTCCAAACATTCCTTATGAGGATTAAAAATAGACACAAGCTAGTATAGCCAGATAAAAAGTCTTCACACTGAAATTTCTGGTCGCCGATTTCGGTATTTCTGCAAATCTGAGCATAGTTTAAGGTCTTGTTGAGATCACGTCTGAGATTGTGGGGTGTTTTCTTGGGAGAAAAATCTGAGAAGCAGCAGACTGGCCATTAAAAAGTCTCCATTTCTTCTCTATTTAACGAACATCTATTCTTCTCTTTTGTGAAGTATATCCGAGTAAAACGGATTCTCGAGCAAGAAAGAAAGGGTGGGACTTGATTTTGTCCATTGGGAATTGATTGGATGGTTGTGGTTTGCTATTGCTCTGATGTCATGTGAATGACAGGTTGTCTCGACCTCGCACCAGTAAACACGTCATCAGAGAAGAGATGTCTGCGAGTGGGAGGGGAAGCCATTTTGTTTAAAGATTACGAGTGAACATGAATTTAAAAAAACAATAATGATGTTCACAAATAAATCATTTATAATAAATACCTCAATATTCCATTAAAAAAACATGACATTTTGATTTCATGGTCACTTTTTTTGTTGTCATTTTCCTTCCAATATCCACAAGCATGCGGTTTAAGATATTCTGTTGAAAGATTTCAAGATTTCAAAAAGCATCTAAACCAATTGAAAACAGCCAGTATGAAATATCATCAGAGGACATTTGTCTAAAGCAGCCTCTTTGTGACACAGCATGGCAAAGTGCTCTGATTTACTTGGCATTTCAGCACACTGCATCCAAAACAGGACTGAATGCATTATGTGAATGACTCTCTCTTCCCCAGAGCTGTGGACAAACCCTGTCAGTACAATGATATAGCTGGCCCGATCTCCCATGTCTACTCACATCAACACAGACAAGGAGAGAGAAGCTCTTGTTGACTCTTCAGGCCATTTCTGTGGACATTAACAAGCCAAAGTAACGTCCTGCTTCATTCCCTTTGTCATGTGATCTGGGATGTCCTATAGCATGTGGAGGTAACACAACATGTATGCAGACATCCACAAATGTAATCAGATTTAAATATAGGAGATTGAGGGTACATTATGACTCTACTACACATCAGTCCTGGACTGAATGCTTCATGTACAGTACAGTACATGGGGGTGTCAGATCCCACTCAATTAAACTAATAATGACATTTCTGTCATTTATTAACCTGAGAGTCATGCCATTTCAAACTCATATGGCTTTCTTTCTTCCATGTAAGAACACAAATGAATAATTTTTGAAGAATGCACTTAATATAAAATAAAAGTTGTTCAAAGTTAAAAAAACAAACATTATTGGAGTACATTTTACACAAAAAAATGTCAGTCTTTCTACATATTTCATGTTTAATTCAATGTGTTACTTGCCGTTCCTTTGAAATTATTTAGTGTAATGTGTGTAATGAAAGTGAACAGACTGGGGCTGTTAAGCAACAAAAATAACAAACAAGCGCCATAAAAGTATCATTAAAGCAGTTCAAATGACTTATACACTATATGGCCAATCCCTGTGCCCTACTCACTTCCTTGAAGTGACCATTGCATGTTCTTTTCGCTAACGGCCTGTGGAAGGGCTCTTCGTGAAGGGATTCAGTTGTTCACTTTCATTTGGAACGCTCCTGCAAATGGCATCCCCTTCTCGAAGTGCCTATCAAGGATGCCGTTTGAAATTCGCCTTATGTCTTCTGAAACTATATAACAGATTTGTGTGGAACAAACTAAAATTACAGTGATTTTTCAACCCGACCTCATGAGAAAACATAACTATTTTTAGAGGTGGCGATTTCGTATTATTTTTTACGATGTGATTTGTGGAGAAACAATTTTTAAGGGAAAAGTATGACGGTCCAACTCTAAACATAACCGTCAGTGGGACATAAGCAGATCATATGAAACCGTATAAATGTGTTTGTACAAATGCATACAAATTAGCCACCAGTTTGTCAAAACATAATTACAAAATTCCATGAGGGTGTGTTGGATTTGCCACCGAAAATCTTAACCCCTGGCTCCGCCATAGCTCTCAAATCACAGTTTGGTTATGTCAAATTGTGTGTTTTGTGTACTACGAAATAAAGAAATTCAGAGGTTTGGAATCCCATGAGGGTGAGGATATTTTATTAATCTTTTTATTTTGTTATTTGTAAATTTTGCCTTTCACAATGAATCATAAGTAAATGTGACCCTGGATCAAAAAAACAGTCACAAGTCGCACTGGTATATTTGTGGCAATAGCCAACAATATTTGTATGGGTCAAAATTATCGATTTTTCTTTTATGCCAAAAATCATTAGGATATTAAGTAAAGATCATGTTATATGAAGATATTTTGAAAATTTCCTACCGTAAATATATAAAACATGTATTTTTGTGAGTGAATGCAGCACAATCGCGAACATAAAAGCACAACTTTAAAGGCGATTTTCGCAATGTTTAGATTTTTTGCACCCTCAGATTCCAGATGTTCAAATAGTTGTATCTCGGCCAAATATTGTCCTATCCTAACAAACCATACATCAATGGAAATCGTCTCCAGTTACTATCATAACCTCTGTGAGAGGTGGGAACGAGACATTACGTAAGCCTGACGTATATGGGAACTCCTCCCTTCTCCACTTTTGCTGAAATCACGACTGAACGCTAGCACAGCTGATCAAACAGCGAGCACGGCGGCTAACGTAATGTCTCATTCCTGCCTCTCAGGGAACCGAGGTTACGATAGTAACCGGAGGCGTTAACTTCAACATTACGTCAGCGTGACGTATATGGGAACTGTATAAAATCCCGCCGTGAAAGCAGTGAGATAAGCCCGCATAACGGGGTCAAGCTACACCACTCGTAAGAGACAGGCAGTTCTTCTAGCCAATAGCCGTGCTGCTAGGGATACTCGCATCTGATAGGCAGAACTAGACCAATGGCGCGTCTTCTCAACCTTATAAAAAGTTGCATATCCCAACGCAAAGAAAAGGGAAGGCTGCACTAATAAGGGCAGACACAACACAATAAGCACTCAAGCATGAGAGTTAACACTGTGTCGACGGCATTAGCGGTGACAGATGCATCAATAGTCATAAGCACAGAGTTAGCAACATAATGGTAACTACTGCATAGCTAATTATAACCGCTCTTAACCCCCTGGGGTCGGCGGTATCGCCGGCGATACCAGCTCGCTTTTTTTTTTAGCAGTTCAAAAGAGATTCATTTTGCTCTGTTGACTTTGATATTACAAACAAGTTTCATACATCAATCGATTCTGTTAAATGTGTATTATTTTTGTGTATACTCACAATAAAAACAAAGTGTTGTGCTTTTTGCCAAATAAAGAAAAATAAACACAAAGCGAGTTCTGCCTTCTCTCTGTCAGTGAAGTCCATTCTGAAACGCATCCGAAAATGAACAATAACTCAGCGAATACTCAGTCAAACAGGCATACAGACACACAGGCATGAAGCTTGAATTCTCTTCTTTTAAATGAAGTAATTTATATAAAAAACAAATATTCTCAGTTCATGTAATCTGTAAGAAAAGAGCGAGATGTCAGTCGTTCTCATCTCATCTAATTATTTTTAATGTGACCCCGCCCACGGAGAGCGCGCGCTATTCAAACGCAAATGACTGAGGTAATCCACGCAAACCTGTGAACGCCCCCATATCAGCTCGAGAAAACACAAGTTTATTCAGATCATTACTTGTTTACACCGTCTCGCAGCACTGTGAGGAATAATAATAATGGAAAATGTACCTCAGAAGTGCGAGTATTTCGAGGAGCAAGGATCCGACTGAGCTGAGGAATACTGTAGTAAGTTTTTTTTCCTTCTCAAGTGAATCGCGTTTCTGTTTGTGAATGAATGAACGGCAGAGATGCGCGCTGTTTACCACAGCTCGCAAAAAGACAGTTTAAATTTAAATCGCGTTTCTGTGTGTGAATGAATGATGATGTTTTAGCAAACTGTATTGCTATACTGAGATGAGTAAAAATCGACTGAAATATGTTGAAATAAAATGTAGGCTATTTCTATAAGCAACGTATTAAACTGCAAATTAACATTTATATGCCCTAATATTTCATAAAAACAACGTTACAGTCAGGCGAAATATGAAAGACAACATTTTGTTGACTAGATTTGGGTACAGTTTTTACTGTAGAATATACTGCCACATCAAATAAGCTTTTGTTTAGCAATTTCTGTTGCCAAAACGTTCCGTATAATACGGAATCGTCCCGTATTTGACACATAAAAGCCTTGTTCCGTATTGAACTGATACGGAACGCACTTTGTTCCGTATTTTTGGGAATCAATTCAGTGCAAATCCATGACAGACACATGTCAGACTATGAACGAAGACATTTGTAGGCTATGATAAGAAAAAAAACCCGACGGTGCGGTAGATATTAATTTCTCCCCCTGTTTGTCTATGATCAGCGTAGCATTTTCAACATCTTGGAACATCATCAGAGAATGCCCTTTTAATTGGTCGTTTCAGTCATTGTGAGTCACGTATCATAGCAACGATGACGACAAGTGACAACATCGGGAAATGTAAAAATGACTACCTCCGAGCAGCCGGCGAAAAAGAAAAGAGCACAAAAATATACATGTTGTATTGCTTGAATGCAGTATTTGAGTGAAATATTTTATATTTTCTTTATTAGCTGTTTTTTTTTATGTATTATTGTTTTGCACTGGAAAGAAAGTTAACTATAATGGAAGTATAATTATATAAAGATATTTGCACTACACTTCCTTAAAATGTTGTCTAATTAAATTAAAAATATTATTTTTTGCACTGAAAAGAACATTCTAGAAGTCTAATTCTATTGAATAAGTTTGCACAAGGCTACAGAAAACTGTTGTGTTTATTTTTCTTCAAATGCAGTCTAAGCCGATGAGTTTTGAATGTTATATGTTGTATTTGTTTAAGTTAAAAATAAAACGTATTATAAACTAAACAAATCCATGGTTCATTGTTGGCAAAATGATCATGATAGCCTTTATATTTCACATCTATGTGGTTCAGTCTTGTGCGTTATATTGATTAGGCCTACTTTGCTATTCTATAAATATATAGGTCTAATAAGTTGTATTATAATGCTAAAATGTATGAAATATATTTATCTAAATGTATCAATTAGTTTCCACAATATTCACCAGAAGTCATCATTTCAGGGGTTATTTTTCATAATTTTCTTCCATGGGGGCATGCCACCCAATACATATATATATAAAAAATACTATTTTTGTCAAAAATAAAGTCATCAACTAAGATGTTAGCTGTTCCAATGTTGGCTATATTCAAACTAATGAATACATATGATAAAATGTAGGCCTATAATCTTTTTTTTTACAAAGAAAGAGTACACTTGAAATATTGTTGAAATTGTAATTATTGTTGTAATTGTAACCTTTTTAATAAAATAGCAAAACATATTTACAAGATAGATGTAAGCAAAATCTTAAATGGTCAATATAAGTCTTCTTCTAAATATATCTTTTGTCCTTGCATTGTGGCTCAGTCAGTGTCACACCTGAATGAATTTATGTGAACGATAAAGCAAGACTATTTTCACATAATTTTGAAGCCAGAACTCGAAGCGACAACATCCATTAGTCAAAAGTCTTGTGGACACATATTTAGTATGAGTTTTGTGGTCTTATTTCAGCAACTTTCATTTTTATTTTTTCCAATAACCACGCATAAACATTATTCTCTTAAAAATACAAACATCTACATTCATGTTGCTTACATATTATGGTAGCCCTGTTTGTGCTATATAGAGTGAATTTACACCTTTGCCATTATCATGTTTATAAATAACTGAAAAAAGCACAAACGTCAGGGCATGTCAAAACATCCCAAGGGCCCCAAAAACACCTTAGACCCCAGAGGGTTAATACATGAGTAAAGCTCAACTCACCGAAAGCACTTGAGACGCTATAGAAGGTACATCCAGCTTGTAAAACCTGGCAAAGGTGTTCTGAGAAGACCAGCCAGCAGCAAGACATAAATCCTGGTCAGACATACCTCTAGACCAGGCCCACGAGGACGCGATCGCCCTCGTCGAATGAGCCCTGATGTTAAGGGGACAAACTTTCCCCTGGCATTCGTAAGCCAAAGTAATAGTGTCCACAATCCAGTGAGCAAGTCTCTGTTTTGAAACACCACGTCCCTTAGTACATCCCCCAAAGCACACATACAGCTGGTCCGACTGTCAAAAGTCATCATTTCAGGGGTTATTTTTCATAATTTTCTTCCATGGGGGCATGCACTCCTCGTTCACGCCCCCCTCGCATATTGGCTTTCCAAGCAAAACGATCCACATACATCCGCAAAGCCCTGACAGGGCAAACAGCACTCTGAGCGTCAGCGTCACATGAGGCTGACGGCTCAGCAGATAAAGCGGGGAGGGAAACAACCTGTGTTCTGAACGGTGTATTGAGAGACTTCGGAACGTAGCCTGGTCTCGGCCAGAGAGTGACGCTGCAGTCGCCAAGTCCGAAACAGATGCAATCGTCGTTCACCGAGAACGCGTGTATGTCACCAATGCGCTTCGCTGAAGCGAGAGCAAGAAATAAAGCTGTCTTCAGGGAAAGCTCCTTAACCGCAATCGAGGCTAGCGGTTCAAACGGTGGCAGAGATAGAGCCCTCAAAACTAGAGCTAACTCCCACAGCGGGACGGAGGTCGGCCGCGAAGGACACAATCTCCTCGCTCCCCTGAGAAAACTGATCACCAGAGCGTGCTTACTGATCGATTGCCCGTCAACCAGGGAACGAAAAGCAGCAATAGCGGCCACATACACCTTCAGCGTGGATGGCAAACTCCCGCTATCCATTCTGTGCTGAAGAAAGTGCAGAACATCCGACACGGAACAGCTACCCGGGTCAATACCGATGTCTTGCCACCATTTTGTGAAAACTCCCCATTTCAGAGTGTAGAGGTGCCTGGTAGAAGGCGCGCGCCTCTGCGAGTGTGCTCAGCACTCGTGAATGCAGAGTGTCCCGCTCATTTAAGGTCCCCGCAGCGGCCACACATGAAGGTTCCACAGCTCAGGGCTGGGGTGCCATATCGTGCCGTTCGCTTGAGACAGCAGGTCCTTCCTGAGGAAGATTTTCCATGGGGGAGCCACCAATAACTCTCTCAGGTCCGTGAACCAGGGCTGATTCGGCCAGTTCGGGGCCACCAGGATCACTCCAGGATTTCTCCTCCCTGATCTTGCATAACACCATAGGCAGAATCTTTACCGGAGGGAACGCGTAAAGCCTGGTTTCCGGCCAGCGCAATGAGATAGCGAGAAGAACATCTGACAGTGTGTGTTCTTGCTTGTGGCAAACAGATCGACTTCCACCCTCCCGAACCGATCCCAAATCATTTGAACCCAGGGGCGGATCTACCGGGGTGGCGTAGGGTGGCAAATGCCACCCTAAAAGAAAGCCTTGCCACCCCTGCTGCCACCCCAGTTGGCAGCAACGAATTAAAAATGATGGCCAATTTTACAATTTACGAGCGCGAATCTCCAATATCCGACTGCAGTGAAGCTGCAGTGAATCCAGCACGAGATGACGCCAGAGCGGCAAGAGACCAAGCGTGCCGCACAAGCCCTGAAAAGTGAAGCCAAAACATCTCGATCGCCCCCCGGTGACTGGTCCTAGTATAGGTCATAAACCCCGCCTCCCCGTGTTATTCAACGGGATGTGAGACCAACTAAACAATTAAATTACACTTCAAATATCTTTTTTCCAAAGGTGGTTTCTGTCATTTACTGCAGTTTTTTATCACGCTGATGTAAGTTCAAGTGTCTGTTTTTAAAATAAGTTTGTTTTTAGTTAGTTACGCGATGCTATAAAAATGGTGGTGTAACGTCATGATTGACAGATGTGATTGACAGGTTCTCTGAGCGAAGTAGTCACTGAAGCACCAACAGACTTTTTGTCGGGATCGTCGGAGGACTGAGGAGATTGTATTTACTTTATTTTAAGAAGCCTCTTGTCGTACTGCAATCAACAGACATAAAAATTGGAGCAGAACGGAGGAACGGAGCAGACATAGGCCACATAAAAAAGTGCAGGGAGAGTGCATTCTGCGAGAGTGAGGGCGGGGCGTTGATTTAGCGGCTTTGCTTCTTGCTCATTACTGCACAGACTCAAGTCCCAAGATGTCAGCGCCATATCGGGACACTGGCAGCTTCGGTTCTCACCAATGAAAGAGAGCAAAGGGATGTTTTTTACAGTCTATGCAAGAGACTGATTTGTTTGGAAAACAGAGTGGCGCGAAGCGAGGGAGCCAGGAGTCGCGACGAAAGGAGACACAGGAGGAAAGAGGTAAAAACGGATGAACTATCTAGCAAGATATGAAATTATAATGAAAGCACAGTGCTAGCATAGTTGCGATGCTGATTTTGAGATGATAAAAATCAGGTTGAAGAACGTTATTTCGCTAACTATACATAGGCCTATAGTTAGGTCTGACGTTTGTTCTGTGTAAAGTAGGCTACAAAAGCTAATATTGATTCAACGTCTGTCAAGGAAAACATTGTAAAGTTACTTTGAATCTTACAGAAATGAAGAGGAAAGGTAGCATATGTAGTTTGTTC
The DNA here is from genome assembly GCF_963993115.1 of Abramis brama. Classification (NCBI taxonomy): domain Eukaryota; kingdom Metazoa; phylum Chordata; class Actinopteri; order Cypriniformes; family Leuciscidae; genus Abramis; species Abramis brama. The sequence goes on from NC_139980.1 coordinate 13,305,300, forward strand.
TCACCAAAGAGAAAGGCGAGAGAAATAGAAAATGAACAACTGAGCAAGGTAGACGGAGAAGATGAGGTGGAAGGAGAGAGAAAAGAGGTGGAAGGAGAGAGAGAAGATGAAGACGAGGTGGAGAGAAAAGGGCAACAGAAACGTGAAACAGATAGAATACAAGGCCAAGGCGACCAGGGACAGGAGGAGGTGGGAGAACACCACAGCGGTGAAGATATGGAGGGAGAGCATCACCAAGATGAGGAGGGAGAAAGCGAGAGACAAGATAACATGCAGGGCTCAGACAGTGAAAGGGAAAGGAGAGTGCCTGGCCATCACCAACGATCTCCAGTCGAGCTGGTCCACATGGTATGGAAATTGTTGCTGCATAGTATACTAAGAACATATGAATAAGAACAACAAATGACAAAGATGTACATTTTGCTATAATATTTAAGAGACATTGCTTAGACATTTGCTTAAATATGAATAATTAGGGAAAGTTGTCAGTGTGAAAGTGTGATGAGATGGGGAGATGAGTTTTTATATTTTATGTAGAATGTATTTTAGATCTATTGCTCAGATTAAATAAAAAAATTAAACAAATGAACCTAAAAATACTCTCCCAGGCTAAAATGTTAGTGCGTGTTAACACAGTCTGATGGTTATAACTAATCAATGACAGTTCCTAATTGATTATGTTTTTACTAGTTGTAATATTGTATAATTAGTTTAGATGTAATGCTCCAAGGACTGTTTTCACCTCATTCGAGGGTTATCGTAACTGGAAAAAGGCTACAATGAAAGACAGTGTTTTCTGTTCGCATGCCAGATCTGAAGGCCATGTAAATGCAATGTTCGCATGGACAGAGAACAAGAAAATTATGGATAAAAATACCTCAATGTTTGGACTAATGGATGAGCAAAAAAAGAAGCAGGTGGCTGAAAATCAATACTACATTAAAACAAGCTAAAAATGCAAAATACACGAGTAAAACAATACATAATGAAATACTTGAGTGCTTGGCTGCAATGGTCAAAGAAGAAATCATCCAGGAAGTTAAAACGAGCAAGCAGTTTTCAGTTATTGTTGATGAAACTAAAGATGTTCAGAAAAAAGAGCAAATGTCATTTGTTCTGAGATATTTTTACAACAGTGTGGTTCATGAAAGCTTTCTGGAGTTTGAAGTGGCAAAACACCTGGATGCTGCCGCCTTAAGTGACAAGATTATATTCTTCCTTGAGAAGCATGGGCTGGAGTACAAGAAAAACCTTGTAGGCCAGGGCTACGATGACACAGCAGAGATGCGCAGGGCACATGCAGGTGTTCAAGCAAAAATAAAAGAAGTAGCCAAACATGCCTTCTATGTTCACTGTAGTCCACACTGCTTGAACTTATTTATAGTAGATGCTCTAAAGAGTGTGGCAGATGCAGGAAACTTCTTCTCATTATTGGAACGACTGTATGTATTCATGTCTTATGTACATAACAAATGGCTGGAAGTGCAACGGGAGATGTTTGATGGTTCCAAGGGAACTTCAACGGCTAAGTGATACACGTTGGGCCTGTAGGCACATAGCATGTCGCAATGTTATGGACAGGTTGCCTGCAATAGTACAGGTGCTTGAAGAGATCGCATCTGAGAACCATCCACAAAGAGCTGTAGAAGCAAGAGGGATATTGGCTCAAATTGATCTGAATTTTGCTGGATCTCTTGTTCTGTTCAGAAAGGTCCTGAGTGACTCCAAGTTTTTATCAGACATGTTCCAGTCTAAAACAGTGGACTATGCTAAGGCTGTTGAACTTATTGAAGCACTTAAAGAGACACTGGTCCAGTACTGTAGTCAAGCCTCTTTTGAGGAAATGTGGAGTGAAACACTTGATTTATGTCAACGAAGTAACATTGATACAACTCAGTGAAAACCAAAGAGGCCAAGACAGACAGCAAAGGTTACTGTCATCCACTGCACCTTGGGACAGCATGTAGTTCCAGATAGCAAACACACTTTTTGTGTCTCTGTGTACTATCCAGTTCTGGATAACATGATTGGAGAAATAGGAAGAGGATTTTCTAACACAAATTGTAACATTATGCAGGGTGTCAGGCACTAAATCCGTCAAGTCCAACTTTTTTGAGAGAGGAGGCTGTTCTGTTATTGGCTGAAGCTTATGATTCAAATATTAAGGATCTCAAAAACGAGTTACATCAGACGAGGAGAGTACTAGACAGACAAAAGGGGGAAAAGGAGAGTCCTACCACTCTAATGGAGTTCACTCAGTTTTTGGACCCATACCAGGATGTGTTTTATGAGTTGTTCAGGTTGTGTAAAATAGCGGTTGTTTTACCTGTGAGCAGTGCATCCTGTGAATGAAGTTTTTAATCTCTCAGGCTCATAAAGACTTATTTGCGGTCAACTATGACAGAAAAGACACTATCGAGTTTGGCTGTACTCAGCATTGAATCAAAACGCACAAGGACATTAGATCTAGATACATTTGTGAAGCGTTTTGCTGAGCAACATGGAAATTGCCGCATTCAGCTGTTATAGGCATGACAACTTCATGTTATGCTCACTGGTGAGCCTTTACAAAGCTGTTAAAATGATGACCTCAAAATAATCTGTACTTTAAATCTTTGTTTTGGCAACTGAGAACCTTTAATAAAACCAAAAGTGTGAGAAACAAAGTTTAAAATGTGACACTGGTGTAAATGGTGTAAATCCTGCTGAACATGAAGCAGTGTTGTTGTTGTTGTTGTTTTATGTTTCTTCTTTTGTATATACAGTAAACGATATACTACTGAGTATATTACTGAGTAAACAATAAAAGCGATGTCCAGTACCTTGTTTGAGTGCCGTGACCTATTTATTTCCACAGTGTATTTATGCTCACTTTAGTACAGCTCAGTCCATAGATCTTCATGGGTAAGTTTTTCTTTGTATAGTTTCTTCTTGTACAAATGCTGCCTGCAACACTGCAGTCAAACAGTCAAAAACTGTTTGCTTCACACATCTGCCACTCATCACCTGTCTTACCTTAATGCCTTTCCTGTGATAATGCCCCTAACTTCTATCATACTTCTGTCTCCTATTAAGTGAGATCACATTGTATGGTCACTTATTCCTAATATGAACTGTTTCACATGAAACCTCAAATGCAAGACATTGATTGCATGAGATTAAGTTTGTCTGTATGAGTTTGTAAATGCCAGCCTGTGCCCTTTTGTAGTGTGCACATACTATTTCTCATCAAACTGTGATTAAATTCTGTATATATATATACGTCTGCCATATGTTGCCACCCCTCAAAAATTCCTGCCACCCCATAAATATTTTTCTAGATCCGCCCCTGTTTGAACCGATCCGGGGTGAAGTCTCCACTCTCCTTGAGGAATCCCGTTCCTCGAAAGCATGTCCGCTCCACGGTTCAGGAGACCGGGGATGTGCGCCGCTCTTATGGAGAGAAAGTCCATAAGCGTGCATAAGCCTGTTTGAACAGAGCTCTGGAGCGTACGCTGCCCTGGCGTTTTATGTACGATACCACAGACGTATTGTCGGTTCTAATGAGTACATATTGCTGCTCCAATTTTGACCGAAAATCTTCCAGGGCTAAGGACACCGCCTTTAACTCCAAACGGTTTATGTGCCACTTTCTCTGTGACTCCGACCACAGGCCTGAGGCAGGCATGCCCAAGCACACTGCTCCCCAGCCTGAGGTTGACGCATCCGTCGAGACCACGGTGCTTTGTGTCACGATACCCAAAGGAACTCCTGGGCTGAACATATCCGGGTTGCTCCACGGTCTCAGAGTGCAGACGCAACTGAAGACCACGCCCTCGGCGAAACTCGAGCTTTCAGCCAAAACTGCATATGCAGCAGGCCCAGATGGCACACTGAAGAAGCCGCCGCCATCAGTCCCAGAAGCCTCTGAAATTTCCTCAGCGACACAGACCTGCCCGGTCTGAAACGGCGCAGAGTTCATGATATTGTCTCTATGCGCTCTTGAGAGAGGTGGGCTCTTATCGTCAGCGAGTCCAAACATATTCCCAGATATGTTACAGTCCGACTCGGTATAAGCACGCTTTTCTGCATATTCACACGAAGTCCCAGCGTATCCAGATGGCGAAGCAGCGTTTCCACATGACTGATTTAGTCATCTCTTGAGTGGGCTAAAATCAGCCAATAATTCAGGATGCACATTCCGCTCGATCTGAGGGGAGAAAGCACTGCATCCACACTTTTAAAAGGTGCGAGGGGCTAGGGCCAGCCCAAACGGGAGCACTGAATACTGATAAGCCGAGCCTTCGAAAGCAAACCTCAGGAAACGCCTGTGGCGCGTCGCTATTTGAATATGAAAGTACGCGTCCTTTAAATCCACTGAAGCGAACCAATCCCCAGGACGAACTTGTGCCAGGATCTGTTTCAGTGTTGTCATTCTGAACGCGCGCTTGTGAAGTGCTCGGTTGATGGGTCTCAGGTCCAGTATCGGACGGAGTCCCCCATCCTTCTTTGGCACCACAAAGTAACGGCTGTAGAATCCACTCTCCTGCTCGCTCGGAGGGACACGCTCTATCGCTCCTTTCTCAAACAAACTGAGAACTTCCTGTCTTAGAACGGGAGCGTTTTGGGGTAAAGTTAGTGACGGCACCACGCCATTGAAGCGGGGTGGCCTGCATCTAAACTGGAGAGAATATCCGTGCTGAATTATACCCAGTATCCACGGTGAAACGCTCGGAATAGCCTTCCACGAATCTAGGAAGTGACACAGCGGACGCGTTAACTGTACGGCCGCCATAGTTACTGTTGCCGTGTTTTGACTGGGGCCCCGCCCCCGCAAGGCTCGAAGCACTGGCGGGATGGTGGCTCATGGAGGGCTTTGTGTGGTGTTGGCACTCTCACGTCCACGAGAGGCCATTATAGTTATGGGCTGTGGCTCTGCGCTGCTCTGAGGCAGGGCGAGTGACACAGTGTAGGGACAAGAGGAAGAAAAAGCTCTTTTTGTGAAGGGATGCATGTTTTTATTGTGGAACTCACACAAACAGAAACCGCATTCACACACATATTGCAATTGTCGCCCTTAAGAACATGAGGGACCTGATGCATTAGAACTCTCTCTTCCTCTTGACCGCTCCGTCAGGAAGATGGCTTGGACACCGAGAATGGTGCGCTGACTCTCTCGCGGCGTGGGCTTCTCCTCTGTCCCTAACGTTTCTTCCCAGGTCCCGGCCACTGCTTCTCCCTCAGCTCCATAGGCCTTATCTGCCTGGTGGGCTGTGAACCTGCACGGCTTGGATGGCAAGCTCGCGTCCGCGAAGCTGACGGCGTCGAAATCCTTGTCTTCGGGCGGGGAAGTGCCCACCAGCGGCTCGCTGGCGGCAGTGGACCTAATCCCCGCTGTTGCCCGAGCCATTTCCCTTCTGGCTCTGAGGGCGCGCACTGACAGCTCGGCACAGTGGGCACACTTAAACTCGTCCGTCAGTGCCGCCTCGGCGTGGGCGAGGTCCAGGCAGGCAACACAATGGGGCCCGCACAAATCTGGCATGTAGCAGCCATCGGATGCCGAGAAGAAAAAGGTAATTAGTCTTCTAAGTGCACCTTCCACGATGACTTGATAGCACGATGATTTAAGCATGAAGTAAGAGATTCTGACGTATTTGCCACGCCCCATGCATTTTATACTGCCCGCGAACCTGTCAGTATTTGCATGCTTCGCGTCAATTGGCCAGCTGTCCCCAGCTGGCGTTAGCCCATAAGATTTCAGCAAAAGTGGAGAAGGGAGGTGTTCCCATATACGTCATGCTGACGTAATGTTGAAGTTACCGCTTCGAAAGGGAACTTATTTATTCAGCTTTCAGGTGATGTATAAATCTTAATTTAAAAAAAATCACCCCTGTGACTGGTTTTGTGGTCCAGGGTCACAAATGTTTTGGTTTGGATTGAGGCATAAAGGAAAATCTGAGTGATACACACCAAACTTGTACATGTGAGGGAGTGAGTTTGACCCTGACAGCAATGGCAAAGCAGGAATGTAAAAGGCAGAGTTAAGACCTCAGGAAAGAGAGAGAGAGAGAGAGAGAGAGATATGGGGGATGAGAGTTGTTCTCCCTGTATCAGTTGATCAATGTCATCTCCATCCTCCAGCCAGCACAAAGTCCTATTTTTAGAGCCTCAAACTCAAACTCCCCTTCACAGTCTTTCTCTTACATACACATGCAGTCCTCCCTTTCTCTTTACTGGTACTTTTCTACAAATATGCAGTTCATAAATCTACATAGGCTACCCCTTGCAGAATCCCGCTGTAAGATGTTTAACCTATTTGTTTAAAAATAGAAAAGGACATAAAACTGTGTTCCCTGCAACGCTTTTCAGCACCACGGCAAACTAAAACATATCCTATTTACCTGAGTAACTTGTGAATTCGTATTTGCAGTCTGTGTGTTGAGCTTTCCTTGCCTGCTGCACGTGTAAACAAACCTAACGCGCCAATTCACGAATAAATGACTCTTATGAGTCGCTTAGTAGTGATTCAAAAACGTACATCTTGACGCATATGGGTAGCAACATTCAATTTGAAATGTAAAATGCAAAATGACAATGCAATATGTAAAATGGCAATGCATTTCTGTATTTAAATTTACATTTTCCATTACATTTGTGCAATGTTTGGTGCAAAATGAAAAAGATATATACTGAGTACATATTTTAACGCTTTGTAAGTTGCAAAATGAAAATGTATTACAGGAATGATTAGATATGTTTAACATGTTCAAGCAAAAACTGTACCAAAATGTATTAAAATGTAATTTTTCTTAATTGCATTTACACTCACAGTTAAGACACTTGCGATTGCATTTTAATGAAATGTCCTGTAATGAATGTAGCAAACCTATATTCTGAGCCGATCCCACCCTGTCAATCATTGTGAAGTTGGCCCCGCCCCCACCAAACCCACCCTCCCTCCCTCCCTGTCAATCACTGCGTGAAGTTGGCCCCGCCCCGACCACCCTGTCAATCACTGTGTGAAGGCTCAGCAGCAGGTAAACATAGGCTATGTTATGTATTTTGAGGTGTTGGGTGGGAAACATGGTGGCGGCAGAGCTGAAATGAGCGTTAAATTCACCGGCAGATGAAGTGGAGCGTGAACAGACAAATTATAGTGTTTCTGAAGATTATTACCCGTCTGCAGGTGATAGAACCAGTACGATGTTGGAACGTCTGGGAGAATATTGGAACCGTTTGGTGTCAACATTAAACTGAGCTGCTGTTGTCTGATGCTGGACTGTGTTAATGATGGTTTTGTTTTGTATAAAATATCATTATTGTCTGATACACATCTTTATTCTTATTACTATTAACTATAATTACCCAATAATGTTGGAGATCATACAGTTTTTCCTTACAAATGCATAAGTCTATTACTCTTAGATTACAGAATATGAAGGGTCAAATTCATACCGAAAAATGTGACCGCAAAAAATGTATTTCACCATAACTGAATGTAATGTTCAATAAAGTTACTCATTGAATGTGTAACCATCTACCCTTTCTATTTTATAAAGCATATTGATCAGATATTAATAAATATATAGGGTCACGGAATCTGACGGGTCAAATTCATAGAAGACTATAGCCTTTTTTGGGTGAATGTGGAGCAGGTTGGGGGCTGGTGACGTCATCATCTATATAATTGTCTAATATTTAAAAAAACGCAGCACAAGCAGCACCAATAATTTTTTTACCGGCACAAAACAGCACAAATGAAGCACAAACAAACAAGACTATTTTGCGTGAATTTGGAGCATGTGGGGGAGTGACCTCAGAATGACCAATATATATTATTTTAATATCTAAGAAACCGAAGCAGCACAAAATAAACGTTTACCAGCACAAACGATTGAGCCTATTTTGGATGAATTTGGAGCAGGTCTGGGGCTATAATTCGGTCTAATATTTTAAAGCTACAATATGTCATTTTTTTCACCGCTAGGGGTCACTAACCTCTTAAAATAACAAAGGCTTAGGTTGATGACGCATAAGCGGAATTATGGAACTTCTCGTCATGCCGAAGGATCTAATAATGTTTATGGATGAGTGAATACATTGATGATTTTAACATGACTGTGGTATGAAGCAGGTCGCGATTGCTAATGAAAGACAGATATCAGCGCCACAAGTGAGTCCCGTGGATATAAAGCAGGGGTGGGCAAACTTTTTGGCTCAAGGGCCACACTGGGTTTTAAAATTTGACAGAGGGCCGGCCCAGTAGCAGATTATGAAACACGATCTCATGAAAATGCGTATCTATACCACGAATTTTATTTCTCGTGCCATTTATACGCCAAAAATATTTTTTTTTTGCATGCATATGCTGCGCACTGTAAACCCTTTGGTTAGGATTAGGGGTGCGGAGTGCGTGCCTATTACACGCCATTAAAGGGATAGTTCGCCCAAAAATGAAAATTCGGTCATCATTTACTCACCCTCAAGTTGTTTCAAACCTGTATGAATGTCTTTTTTCTGCTGAACACAAAAGAAGATATTTTGAAAAATGTAGGTAACCACACAGTTGATGGACCCCATTGACTTCCATAGTAGGAAAAAAAATACTATGGAAGTCAATGGGGTCCATCAACTGTTTGGTTACCGAGATTTTTCAAAATATATTCTTTTGTGTTCAGCAGAAAAAAGAAATTCATACAGGTTTGAAACAACTTGAGGGTGAGTAAATGATGACCGAATTTTCATTTTTGGGCGAACTATCCCTTTAAGTGCGTATCATATGCACGCGAAAACTGCGTTTCATAAGAACTACAAATACAATTCGTGGTATTCGCACTTTCATGAGATCGGGCTGAGCAAACACATTTACGTTGTGGCAACGTCTGCGCGAAATTCAACAACTGAGAGACGACATTCTGACAATACATTTTTTATGCTAGATATCCCCCATTTAGCATGTTATGTTTTGAGGTTAATTTTTAATTAGTCAGATGTTCGATAATTACAGTTATAGCCTATACTTTTTAAATATTGTTTATCCTTATTATTATTTAATGGGCCTAACCGTAAATTAGAAACAAAACACCTAAGTGTACACTTAGAAGAGTAAAAATGACAGAAGGTTACGTTAATTCAACTTTATTAAAACTGCATGGCAATCAATTTGCACTTCCAAAAGTCATACATTTGTGGAAAAAAACGAAATAAACGAATATACAAATTTATTTTAAGTATAATAAAATAAAACATAAAAAGCAAATGCAGATCAGAACATTTAATGAACAAAACCGGGTTCTGTACGTTACATGGCAGACAGGGGAGCGTAGTCGAAAGCCGGGCGATAAAGGTTTTGTAAACGGAATCAGTCAGGATACATCCACAAATCCAGAGTAGCAAAACTAAATAGCAGAAAAATCAAAGGAAAAACTAAACGTGTGCAAGCGGTTACCAAACATTTTTTTCTCTGTGAGTTTTCAAAAAAAGGAAAAAACATTAACCTGCACCAAGTCTATGCGCTTAAGTCGCTGTCTGTTTGGTTTCCATGGTGACGCGTCTAGCTTGTTACGTGACACACCGCAGCCACAACAGCGCTGAATGAATGATGATCTGCTTTTATGTCATTTTTCCTTTTTTACATTTGTTAGCTATGGCATGAAATATCTGATATTCCGATTGTCAAATATATGCAACGCAATTTATATATAACGCAAAGTATTGCAAGAAAAAGGCAAAATTAATGCGATCTTAAGACAATTTTTTAAATACTCGACGGGCCGGATTAAACAGCCTAAGGGCCGTATGTGGCCCGCGGGCCGTAGTTTTTCATTCTACCGAACTACCCGCAAGTGCTGAATAATACTCACACAGGTCAGTTTATATGACTAATTAAACTTGTGAGGTAACGCAGCGCTGTTTCACTTGGTCTACATTATCACACTAAACTGCATTTTAGTGTGTTGAAAGTTATAATGTTATTATATGTGTTAGTTTGTCTGTATGAGACTAGCAGTAAACTAGATCAACATTAGAATAACATACTGATCATATTCTAACATTTCATCATGTTGAGCTATATACCATTGATTAGTTTTATGAACATTTGCTCACCTGTCTAATAAAGTACATGCAAGATGTTTCTGTCAAGTCGAAGTTTGTCACGGAAGTGGAGCTCTCGGCATCTCGAAAATGCCATGCTGATATTGATCCTCGTTTTAGTTCTCCTTTTGTCCCAAGTCTGCTTGCCATGGTCCATAATGTTTGAACGAAACAACAACAGCATTAGCGTGCTGCTAGATGTAACGCAGTTGTCCAGGTCTGTCGCCATGGATACTATGGCAGTACGAGCGGAAACCAGGGATAACGCGGATATTACATCATTGACAGGCGACAAGTGAACAGGGACGAGCCATTATTTAAAATTGGAATTTCTCTGAAATTAAAAATCGCACAGTTGCACAGTTTCGAGTTACAACCCATGTAAATATCTTTGAATTATTTAATGCTAGAGTTGTACAAATGAGGGTAGCCTACTTTCAAAGATCCAGCGGTACACGTACAGTACCCGCGTACTTTTCTGATGACGAAATTCATGTCACGCGCACTGACCCTCCCGTACGCATAAAACTGATAGTTCAAAAACACGTTTGAATCAGTGTAATAAATCATATACAATAAATCGATTACAGAGGTTACCAATTGAATCAATATTTGACTTATTTACTCACAAGTTTCATGGGCAGGAAATTGTATTACTTTTTTGTCTTTATGTTTTTCAATCAGGTCATTTCTGTCAAGTAAAATCATCTAGAACTGTACCTTGTTCCATGAAGTCTGATAGAGTTCATGGAACAAAGTACAGTTCTAGATGAGTTCTAGGGCCCTATCTTGCACCCAGCGCAATTGACTTTGTACACCGACGCATGTATCATTCCTATTTTGCACCCGCGCACAGCGGACTTTTCCCTTCACAGAAGCACGTCGGTTAACTAAGAAATACACTTGCGCTCCAAGGGGCGGTTCAGCGCAAAGAGGAGGCCGTGTTCCGGCGCAAACGCTCCCTCATGCTATTTTACAGGTTTAGAAAACAATTCCGCCACTAACCGAAAAAAACTAGTTTAAAGTCAGTGGCGCGTTGCGCATGTTATTCATATACTATGCTTGGCCATAATCAATGTAGCGTGTGCACAACGCGCATACACTTTGATTCTCTCATCTACACAGAAGCAGCCATTTTCATTTTTGCAAATCATACATTATTACGATAGATGGATAGATAGATAGATAGATAGATAGATAAATAGATAGACAGTTTATTATAAAAGCATATACATCTAGCTTACACATTTACCCAAATTATCATACGCCTGTTTAACCGAAGTTAATTTGGGTGTGTTTCTCCATCCCCAACGTCACTTCTCTGTTTTACGGCCCTGACGAGAACGTCGGTCTCCTCGGCTGTGAATCGCTGCCGGCGCGCGCCTGGCAAATCCGCCGTTATAATAGGAATCCACTTTAGAACAAGCGCGCCTGCTCTTAAAGGGAATGTGAGATGTCGCTCTGATTGGTTTATTTCACGTTACGCCCAAACCACACCTATGAATAATGAAGCTACTTCAGACCAACCCATTTTAGATTTGCGTCGGGCGCAAGAGTCATTTATCCCACCGGTATAATAGCAACAGCGCCCAAGACCCGCCCACAAAGTTACTTGCGTTTCGCGCTTGATACTCGTTTCAGATCGTTAAAATAGGGCCCCTAGTCTCTAGACATCTTTATAGAGTCTCTATCTGTGATCTAGTGATTATTTTGTACTGTGGAATATCTGTTATGTCAATTAACTTCCTTAGAGCAGTACTAAAATTTGATTTTTTTTTTAATGATTAGTCTTGGAACAAGATTTGTGTGTCCATACAAACAACAACAAAAAAAAGTTGCTGTTTTAATTTCTTTAAGTACAATCAACCTTCAATTTCAACTTGAATTAAACTGACTTTAAAAATGAGCTGAATCTTGTATAACAGAAAAGTTTAAAATTGCTTAACTTATTTTAATAGCTGAAGAAATGTAAAAACATACTTTATCATAACTTATTGAGCATATATTTTTTTAGTGTAAAAAGATAAACATGCCCCGACAATAGGTATGTGAACATATGAACAGAAATGTATATCTCATCGTATTTCTTTTATATTAAGTAAATCCCTGCAGCACTCACTGCCCTTCCTTCTCTTACACACACACACATACACACACACACAGAGAGAGAGAGAGAGAGAGAGAGAGAGAGAGAGAGAGAGAGAGAGAGATGTATCCCTTTGGCGTAACAAAGGATCAAGTGTTCCACTGGACTGGCCAGACCATTACTGACAAAACCGAGCAAAAAAAAAAAAAAAACCTGAAACAAAGGACAGAGAAAGAGTGTGATGGAACATGAAGTATAAAAGGAAATAGGAAAAGAACTCTAAATATAAAACGCAGGAAGGAGTTTTATATGTGTATATATACGTAGAGTGTGGAATGAAGGAGATAGCAGCACAGAGAAAAGCTTATTCCCCATCCTTCATGTGACCTTAAGGAACAAGACTTCCACTTTTTAGCTCTCTCATTCTCTCAGTCACACACAATGGGATGTGGGGAGGCCAGGCTTTGATGTTGGCACAATAATCTCAGTCCCCGGAGAATGTTAGATAGAGAAGGAGGAGCAAAGGATAGCCCTGAAGGGAGTATAGAAATACACAAGATTATGTGCGTGTGTGTGGACTGTAGACTGACTCAAATGATGGAGGCAGGCACACACAGACCCAGATAATGACCCAGCTGCCAGTAAATACTTTTAAGGTCAAGGTATGCAACGGCATTTCCTTTTTCCTTTTAATGGAGCCCATTTAGCATGCATATATACAATTATCTCATTCCAAAACCTAGTGAGCTGCATATGCAGGCAACATTTTAAGGCATTACAGGCACACTGACTAAAAATAAAAAAGGCTGTTTAACAAAAATGTTAAATAAGATAACTAATTTTATCAAAATTCAATGGCAGCAGCAGAAGGTGATCCATAAAGCACCGCTTCAAGCTCAGTGAAAAATGAATCCAAAATGGTGTTTAAGGTGAGATAAATATTATTTATAGATTAAATTCAGTACTAAAAAAAATGCATATGTATATGTATGTGAACATGTATATGTATTTTTTTTTTTGTGCTATGTATTTTATTAGTGTTGCATCTAAATAATTAGTTTACATTTAGCCGAAAAATAAATAGATAAAGTTTCTGTAATGAAATTTGGTAAATGGAAAACTGAACCTGGTATGATAAAGTAAAGCAGTGGTAGTGAAGTTATTATAACCACAAGCAACATAACTTACCAGTTTTGGAAATGTTGTTTTGAATTTATTGCACCAGTGTGTAAGACTATGTTGTAGTGTGTGTGTGTTTGTGAGGGTTTGTGTGTGATGTCTGAAGGCAAAGTTTTTTTTTGGTTTTTTTTCAGCAAGAGTGAATGGTTTTGAGTGTAGAGCATGATTTTGACCTGAAAATAGGATGTTTGAGGAATTGGGTAAGATGTTATATTTGTGTTAACTGTTTTGAGAATACGAGGCATAGTTTCAAGAAATGTGTTTAAGCAATCGAGAAAAACTGTAAGAGTATAAAGCTTTTAGCTCAGAAATATACTAACATCAAACACAATCAAAATCAATTCCAAGTAAAGTCTCTCATGTGGAGTGCTATTAGTGATTTGCTACCCATGTAGAGCATTCTAAATCGGTCACTGGTGAGCTCCCATGATGCTTAGGACCCTGCCTTAGAAGACAGCTGCTAATGCATCAATGTAGCAAAGAAAACCAACAAATCAGCATTTCCAAAATTAGACTTTTATTGGTCATTTGGGCTGCAATGGGTCATAATATCAACACGTAATTGCAAACAGAGCCCACATAAGTCTGGACAGCCATCGTCCATTAAAAAGCTGTTAATCATTGTATGGCTGTGAGCCTCATGAGTGGACTGGCCTCGTACTTACATCCTGCTCTTTTGATTGGCCCTCTCTGACGGTATCCAGTGATACACACACACACACACACACACGCACACACCATTACGGTTCTCTAACAGGCAGAGACAGTTATGATGAGGGCTTAGGTCCACCATTACAGTTTAGTTCAAACGTGAAGATCCCTAAGGATCGTGCATTTAGGAGTATGGCCTCGGAGCCTTGAACGTCAGTCGACCTCTTTGATCCATGAGAGTGGCCCGGGGGAGAAGACAATGGAAATGCAGAACGTAGCAGAGAAGAACAAAAGAAGCGGAAGGTCAACATGGAATCCTTGACGAAGGACGTCAAGCAATGAAATTAGAGAACGGGCAAATGGAAGGTCATTAACTGGGCCAAAAGGGCGAAATGAAAAGGAATGTTAGGTCATGAAAGGGGAGGGATGAAAACAACGGGTATCTGGACCAAACTTCTGTCTCACTTATTCGATTTAGTCTCATTCAAGGTGGGCATTTCTTTATTTGTGTGTAAATCAATTTCAGAAAGACTGTTTTATACGTAAAAGATAAAAACATGCAAAAATCATTTTGTCTGTAGTCCAAATTATACATATACAAGTTCTTCACGCCCTGTTCTTCTTCGTAGACTACATCAAAAGAGGAAAAACAAAACAAAAAACTATGTACACGCCATTTAATTTACAGTGGAGTAAAAAATGAAAGAATACCAGGCATGAAAGAATACCAGGATGACTAAGGCAGATGACATTTCCAAAAACAGAATGTTTTCATTTGCAAAATACTAAATCACTTCAAAAAATGCAGAGAGAGAGAGAAAATAAATGAACAAAACGAAGAGTTCTGCTACCTAATAATAATGCTCATCTCCCATTTTGCAACCGGCTGCATAAGTTAACGTTTTGGTGGAAAAACAGTGAATATATTTAAAAAAAATAGGAAAAAAAAAATAGAAAAAAAAGAAAGAAACTGAAATCTATTTTCTAGCATACTGTACAAAGCTGTTCTCTCTGTCTTGCCGCTCTCATTCTTCCAAAGCTTTCGTTTTGATACGTGACGTGAACGAACAGCGTGATGGTGAGAAACGCAAACA